>NC_133788.1:2992641-3148768 GCF_003597395.2 Chelonoidis abingdonii | reverse complement strand
GCAGCAGTCGGCTTTCCCCCATCTCCTAGTTTAAAAACTGCTCTACAATCTTTTTAATGTTTAGTGCCAGCAGGCTGGTTCCACTTTGGTTTAGGTGGAGCCCATCTCTCCTGTATAGGTTCCCCTCATCCCAAAAGTATCCACATGGACTCCTGCAGCCAGGCAGGGAGGTGTCAGGGGCTTGCCCCTGGGTGGTATGCAAGGGTTACTGAGGCTAGGAGGCAGGGTTGGAAGCTTGTCCCCTGGGTGGGGTGATCAGGGAGAAGGATCTGATACCCTGTACACACTCAGCTCTGGTTCACCTGCTCCAGCAGACTCAGCTGGGTAACAGAGGAAGGACTGTGGCTGTCTCTCTCTGTTTTCCCCCTGAAACAAGGCGGATCTGTGCTGTCCCTGAGCTAGGGCCAGGCCAGGGGAGGGAGAGCATAGAGACAGCACCTGGGAATCTCACAGCTCTAGGAGGAGCAGGGGGCCTGGCTGGAGAGCAAACTCCTTCGCTCCCAGGACGTTAGCAGAGCCAGTCTCCACAGTGCTGCTTCTACCTTACCCCGATGTTATTTTCCCAACTCCAGTTACTTCCAGAGGCTTTTTTGACCAGCTAAACTCCTCCTCCTTCACTCAGCCCCTCTGCCCCTTCTGCAGCTCCCTTATATCTCCCTTTGCTGTGGGGGGGAGTGTTCTTTGGGGTAAACCTAGCTGTGATCAAATTGCCAGTCACCCCCCAAATCAGAGATGGAACTGCACTGCAGAGTAACCCTGCTGGATCAGGACAGGATCAGGAGCGGCTGTCAGTGAGTCGAGAGTCACCTCAATGAATCCTGCTACCAGAGAGAGAAAATAGCCTGTTCAGCTCCCCAGGGCCTGATCCTGCGAGGCACCGAGCACCCTCCTCGTCAATGGGAGCCGAGCACTGGAACGAGTTCATGTGCAACTCCTGGCCAGATCCTGCCCCAGCCAGGCCCCTTCCTGTCCCTGAGCACTGCAGCTGCCCTGGAAAGGGGTAAGGGGAAAGGGGTGACCAGGAGGCTGGTAGGAGATGCAGGTGGCTGTCAGCCCTCCCCAGACCAGGACCCCATGTCATGACAGATACAAGTTTAATCCCCTCCCACCCTGCCATAAGGAGAAGGAGAGGGATCATGCAGAGGGTGACTAGATGTCCTGTTTATAAAGGGACAGTCCCATATTTAAGCCTTTCTGCAGGTGTCACGACTTTTTCTTAAAAATGGGCAAATTGTCCCGTATTTTCTGTCTCTCTCCCCCTCTCCTCCCCAATCAGTACTGGTGGGTCCTGCTGCTGGCTGGATCCCTGCTCACTAGCTGCCCACGCAGGGCGAAGATGCAGTGTGGAGAGAGGGGCCACTCTCCCTGTTGGTCCATCGGCACAGCCCCTACTGCATGCCAGCGGCCAGCAGGGCCCCGCCCCCCGGTCCTGTTTCTGGTCCAGGTTGGCTGTGAGCTGCGGTGGCTGGTGAGTGCAGGCAGGTGCCAGGCAACAGCTGGTTACATGTCACCTCTGCTGCCCACCCATCGGCCCCCTCACTGTCCTCTCTCTGTTTTGCTCCTTTTTCCCCACAGCCCTGCTGCTCCTCCATATTCCCACTGACGAAGCATGTCTCACTCCTAGCGCTGTGCAGAGAACCAGCCCCTGGTTGGAGCGCTCAGCTCACCAGCAGCCTGGCTGGCAGGCGCCTTCCTTTCTCTACTGCATCTGGCTGGGCCGGTGCCCTGGGAAAGCCCAAGACCCTCCGTCCTGGGCACTGGCCAGAAGAAGCCAAGCCCTGCATGTGCCAAAGCCCCCCACAGCACTGGCATGGGGCAGCATCTCCAAGCCTCAGCTAAGCTCTGGACTGGTGGTGGGGTGGGGAGAGGGGGGAGCGATTTCCAGTCTGTTCGTGCCCCAACCCTGCACCGTCCACAGCAGCTTCTTGGGCAGGGGCTTAGCACCCTCTTCACCCCACTCCCCACTCTGCGTCCTGCCCCCAGGGAGCTGCTCCGTCCCCTGTTGAGCCACCTCTCTGGCAGGGTTCTCTGAAGCCCCTGCAGTCCCGTTCCCTGGGTCCTCATACACAAGCTTAACCCCTTCCTGCCTATGCTGTAGCCAGGGGACAGGAGGCAGCTGGGTTATGTTGGTGGCCAGCAGTAGCCTGGCGGTGTTAGCTGCCTTTCCACACTGGGCAGGAAGGGACAAGCTGCTTCCAGCCACATGTGGGTGGGGGGAAGAGATGAGCTCTGCAAAGACGTGGATCAGGTCATCTCTTCTCCCCTCCCCTGCAGCTGGAAGCAGCTGCAGTTCCTTCCCCCACGCAAAGCGCCAAGAAGCTGCTGCTGCCCACATTCTGGTGTGAACCCTGGCAGAAATCTCTGGGGGAGGGGCGGGGAATGAGACCTTCATGCCCCTCCACGTGTTACCTCAGGAAGACGTGGTGCCAGGTATCAGGAGAGGTGGGTCCATCCCAGGGGCCTAGCCAGACATGAAGGGCGGAGAGCGCCTGGCAGGGAGGGGAGGGTCAATCGGTTCCTCCCCACCCATGTAACAGAGGTGTACGAGGGTGTGTGTGTGTCACCTCTCCTTGTGTGGACCCTGAAGCCTAAAAAGATAAGAAGAGAAATAAAAAGAATCCAACTAGACAATATTTCTTTTTAACAGGGGCTCAGTCAACTTGACGTTAATTTCAATGTTTGTACAGCCTAGTTCTCACTGATTGCTGTTGAACTCGCTTGAATACGAGTAATTTTACCAAGTGTCTCGTATTCAGCACAGGGAAATATGGTCACCCTACTCGTGCCCCACAGCACAGGAGCCATCCCACTTCTGATCCTGGCCTGAGGAAGTGCCCTTCCCCCAGCAGGAAGACATTTGAGAACCACCACTCTGGAGCATTAAGGGGGAAAAGTGGAACCTCTTTGGAGCCTAAGAGACGGGGTCTCCCCTGCTTCCCCATCCCCCCATCAGGAGCTGCTTCATGGGAATGAGCCCGGAGGGTCAAAGGGCACAGTTGTGTGAGGTGCTGAAGTCAGTGGTGGCTGAGCACTGGATCAGGCCCTAAGAGAGGACTGGGAGGGACTCGTCCACTAACCTAGAAGCCAGGCCCACACCCACAGAGACTCCCCACCCCAAGTCCCTTCACCCCCAGAACTCAGACTGACACCATGGACTGGCTGCATGAAGTATGGACAGAAGAGGTGCTGAGCATTTGTGGGGCTGAAACCATGCAAAGGGCCATCAGTAGGAAACACTTAGATCTGAAGGGCTGACAACCAACCCCCCCCCACCACCCGCCTGCCCTCTCCACTTCCACCCAAGGCACTTGCTGTGTCATCTACTGGGGCACATGAACCTCAGCCCCTCTGCTGCTAACTGGGAGAATCATTTCAGCAGCATATCCAAGCGTATCCGCAAACCACACACCAAGCTGTCCTTGAGCATCCTTGGTCTGTCAAAGAGAAAGGGGACCTGCTGCAATGCAGGAACCTCTCTGGATCCTGAGCTAAGCACAGCTTGAAGGCACTGTCCAGCTCAGCCAGTTGGTGGATTGGTTTAGGCAAGCAGCACCCCACTTTACCCCTCCCTCCCCCCAAGAGCCATGTTAGCAACTTGCCAGAAACTCACAGGTAGCCCCATGTGCATGAAATGGACCAGATTGCTGCAGCCTGCCTCCTCTTTAATAAACAGGTGCAGTGGATAGATGCTACAGATCCCATCATGCCATGCTCCACTTTCCTGCACCCGAGATCAAGATACAGCTCCCTCCCAAGACTGCACGCGGGGACATGTGGTCTCTGCAGGCCATGCCCAGACCAGGCTGCATGTGTGCACTCTGTGTGAAAAAGGACGATAGTGAGCCAAGTGGAATGGTCTTTGCTCTCTTTTTGTCAGGTACTCTTCTCCATCTCTCCTCATCGCTGTGCAGCAATGACTTCACCTCCTCAATTATTAATCCTCTTTTTGCAGCCCCAGCTGTGGCTGGATTAAGCCCATTAAACCTCCTGTGGGATTGGCCCCAGAGAAGGAGGCAGGTTTCCAGGAAGCACATTAGGGACAGAGGACAGACAGGGAGCTGAGACAAACAGAAGGGGAGGAGATGGCCTCTCTGAACAGTCTCCTCGTTTTCCCATCAGTTGTGGTATCGGTAGCCAAGGCAGAAGCAATGATGAGTAAACGGGGGCATCATGTGAACCATCTCTTTGCAGATAGCACCAGCCGAGCTGGAGCCTGGGAGAGCATGACTCAGGATGCATTTTGGCTGTGAAATTAGTCATGGGACTCAGCCAGCAGGGAAGAAACATCTAGAACAAAGCCCAGGACAATTTAGCTCTCAAATCTGGATGTCTGACAAAGCATGCTTGACCTTTCTTCCCCCTTGGCGCCACTGTCTCCATTGCTTTTGGTAGCAGAGTAAGGGGATTTGGACTACATGGCTATCCTCACAGTCAGGGAGAAGCTGCTGAGCTCATCTGACTTGCACTTACAAATCCTGGGGGTTCTGACTAGCTGGTGTGTCTCTGATGAAGTCACTGCTGTTCCCTTGTAATCACTACTGATTAGCAGATGGGATGACCCATCCCTCCTACTCTGCTCAGCCAGTCGTGCTCCATAGTGCACTGCAGCCATATGGACACATGGCAATGGCTGTGGGACAGTTCTCCCCTTTACACCTCTCTGGTGACATAAAGAAGGCAGAAATGGCCCCTGAATACCCACTGCAAATGGGAGCTCTCCTGCTGGGGTAGGGTTGTGCAGCCCCACTCCCAGGCCCCAACATAGTGGGAGTGTCAGAAGCATGCTACAGGAGTGTCTGCTGCTCTCCATGCTGAGGAACAACCCTGCCATAGCAGTGTAAATGGCCCAGGGACATCTCCATGCTTCTGACCAGGACTTTGGCACGGCTCTGAAGTAGGCTGTCAGCAGAGAATCCATCCTAGGTTTTACACAGGGCCCAATGTGTGCTGGGAGTGCAGTGACTCCTGTGTGAACACTCATGCAGTGCATGTAAGTCTGATAAAGTTCATAGGGCTCGAATCACTATAGAGTCTAGAGTTTTCAGTAATCTGGGAGGAAACATGCAAGAAGTCGGGGTCTTTGGCCATTGAACTCTCTGCCTCTTGGCTCTCCACCAATGAATGTGCATCTCTGGCATCCTGCAGGGTGAAACCTCCCTCCTTCTGGGACCGATTTGAGTTGTGAGTTCACTCAGTGTGTTTGTGATTTGCTATGAGCCACGGGCAGGGGCCAGGTGTGGGACCTGTCACCGTTTCCTCCCTCTGTTCCTGCGCTGGGACTCTCTTAGGGTAACAGTTTTGTTTCCTTTCTAGCTTGTCAAAGTGCCCAAAGGCCTGGGGGCAGAGGCATCACATTTATGAGTGATTGGTTGATCTCTTTCTGTTTGTCCCTGCCTGTTTCCTCTGTGCATGTCTGCACCACTGTTTCTCAAAGGCTGTGGCTTCCAACCAAAGGGCAGCTTAGTCAATAATACTCTGAGATTGTAGGAGCAGGGGCACAGGGAGGGGGGTAGGGTGGGGAGAGGCACTGCTGCCTGGTCACGGCAGTGGGACTGCACTGGTGCCCCCAGAAGAGGCCTAGAGTAGCTCATGCCCTCAAGTGGCTGGGACCCTGCTGGAGGGCATAAGGAATGGCAGGCTTGGCTGAGGATCTGTACAGCCAGCCCACAAGGCTGAGCATCACTGTCTGTGTCAAAGGACAAGGGGGGACGCTGGGGACTGGCTGAGGTACCCACAGTGCTCCACTCCTACTGCCCTGGCCAGTACCCACAATGATACTGCCCTGGCCAAGCTACCCACAATGCTCTACTCCTATTGCCCTGATCAATGTACCCACAATGCTCACTCCTACTGCCCTGGCTGAGGTACCCACAGTGCTCCACTCCTACTGCCCTGGCCAAGATACCCACAATGCTCTACTCCTATTGCCCTAGTCAATGTACCCACAATGCTTTATTTCCACTGCCCTGGCTGAGGTACCCACAGTGCTCCACTCATACCCACAATGCTCTACTCCTATTGCCCTGGTCAATGTACCCACAATGCTCTACTCCTGGTGCTCTGGCTGAAGTACCCACAGTGCTCCACTCGTACCCACAATGCTCCTCTCCTACTGCCCTGGCCAAGCTACCCACAATGCTCTACTCCTATTGCCCTGGTCAATGTACCCACAATGCTCTACTTCTACTGCCTGGCCCGAGCTACCCAAATGCTCTACTCCTATTGGCCCTGGTCAAGTGTACCCACAAATGCTCTAACTTCTACGTGCCTCAACTCCCACAATGCTCTACTCCTATTGCCCATGGTCATGTACCCCACAATGCTCTTATGCTCTTACTGCCGCTGGCCAAGCTACCCACAATGCTCTACTTCTACTGCCGGGTCAGTGGGGGTGGATAGATGACTCCCGAGCTCCCTTCCACCCTGATAATCTATTCTATGATTCTATAATGTACCCACAACCTCTACTCATGATGGCCTGACTGAGGTACCCGCAGCGCTCATACTCCTATTGGTACAGAAGGAGACGTGGACCGCCCAGCAGCAATGAGATGGCCTCTTTTACTGAAGGGGCCCTGATTTCGGTAACCCAGGCAAGACAAACAAGGGTGTGGCGGAGTTTGATTGGCAGAAGGTTGGTGTAGGGGCAGGTCTTGGAGGTCAAGCAGGCAGGGTCGGGGCCAATGAGTGAAGAGTAGCGGGGTTAAGAGGGAGGTCTGTAAAACTGGGCGGTTTGGAAAGGTGCAAAGGGCAGTGATCGAGGAGGAGCCGACAAAGGGCGGGTCGGGGGGGGCAGTTCTCTTCGAATAGAGCTGCCTAGACTGTGAGCATGGAGAAGGGGCGTAAGGGCGGGACGCATGAGGCTTCGTACGTGGGTCCCACGGGAGTTCAGTTCGAGAGCATTAGCAGTGGGCCATGAGAGGCGGGGCGGGAGGTGGCCCCCTAGGGGGCGTGGCCCACGCGTATGAGCGGCAGGGCCGGGTGCAATGCGGGGCGTGGGTCCGCTAGCGGCGGGTAGCGGCTGCGATGGCGGGCGGTCTGGCGGGCGGGGCGAGCCGGATGGACCGTTGAGCAAGCTCGGAAGGCAAGGTGCCGCAACGCTGCCCAAGGTGCTGAGCCGGCGCGGGGGCGGGCGGCGGCCTGGAGGCGGAGCCGCGAGGCTTCGACGCAGCAGGTACCGTAGGTGGGACCGGGAAGGGCGGGGCTGGTGGAAGGGGCGGGCGTTGAGGGGGGTGGGGGCAAGGGGGAGAAGGTGTTGAGCAGTGGGGGGTTGAGGGGGAGGGAACTGGGGGCAATTGAAGGGTTTGGATGAGGAGTAGGAGCATTGGGGGGAATGAGTGGGGGCATTGGGGGGAAAGGAGGGGGGCATTGGGGATGCTGGGGGAAGAGGAGTGGGGGCATTGGGGGATGCTGGGGGAAGAGGAGGGGGGCATTGAAGCATTGGGAGGATGAGGAGTAGGGGCATTGGGGGATGCTGGGGGAAGAGGAGTGGGGGCATTGGGGGATGCTGGGGGAAGAGGAGGGGGGCATTGAAGCATTGGGAGGATGAGGAGTAGGGGCATTGGGGGATGCTGGGGGAAGAGGAGTGGGGGCATTGGGGGATGCTGGGGGAAGAGGAGTGGGGATACTGGGGGATGAGGAGTAGGGGCATTGAGGGGCTGGTGAAGGTATTGGGGGGATGCGCTGGGCTGTGCAGTACCAAGATACCCAGTCCCCCGAGAGCCAGGGGGATGAGATATCAGTGGGCAGAGAAGGCAAGACACAGACATGACCAGTTTGGGGATCCAGCCCCAAATGCTGTCCCCTCCCCAGTCTGTCTGTCTGTCCGTCCATCTGTGTAGGTGCCTTCTCTACCTGCAGTCGCTGCTGATAACCAGCTGCTGTTATTTATATGCACTGAGATGGCACCATGCCTTTGCCCAGAAGAGCCTGATCTAAATTAGACCTGCAATAAACAGACAGATGAAGCAAAGGGAGGGGCAGGGGAAGAAGCAGTGAAGCCCAGATATATAAAAGTATTGTTCCGTCACACAGAGAGCGAATCATCTACCTTCTGGTATTTCTAAACATGCACTGAGATGGGGCAGAAGCTGAAAGTCTGAAACTGTAGTTCAGATGTGAGAGGCACAAGTTTGAGAGAACAGATGATTTTTGACAGACACAAGAGCAGCAACTGGACTCCACAGTTGCTGCAGTGTGTCAGAGCAATGAGGAAAAGAAGGCAGCCTCCTGGCCCCTTCACTGGGAGAGTTTTGCTCAAGTTAGGGGAGTCAAGTGAAGGAAGCTAAGATTAGCCCTTGGTCTAGCCTACATAGGACTAGCTCATACAGGTAGATCTTGTTGGTCACAGATTTCAAGTTTCCAGAAGTTTTATCTACTGTTGGATGTTTCAAAAATTGTAGCTGAACAGATGCTACAGTGGTGGGTAAAATAATGGCAGCCAGGGTGAAAATATGTGTCTGTAGGTCTTGTAAAGGTGAGTGTAATGTCCTTTAAGAGGAGAGATTTCCATCTTGCAATTAACTCCAAATGCATATGCCTCACTGGTAATGCACACCCAGGTGCACTCTCACATTTCACCTCTATCATTACATTGGTTTCCAGAGCAATTCCAGATAGGCATTAAATGTCCCTTAACCTTCAAGGCTCCTAGCTTTCGTACAATGGCCTGTTTAATGGAATCAGAGATGCTTTTGGTTCTGAATCCTCCCCGTTTGCTTTGAAGTGCTTATTTCAGTAGCTGTTCCACTATGCAGCAGGATTTATTAGATGCCTTTTGCTTTGAAATGTCTTATCCCTTTAGTCTTGTGCAATTCACTAATATTCTAAAAGAAAACTCCACTCTAGTTATCCTTGTAGTGGGCATTTTTATTTTTTGCACAGTGTGCACTTTGTGTTGTATAGACTGGAGGGTCTTGCGTTGGCTTAAATAGCATTGCACCACCATATAGGCAATGCCAGTGTGCTAGCAGATTGTTATTATCCATGTAGCTCTGTAATTGTGTATGTTAATATACATAAGGAACAATGTTCCAATGCAAATTACAACGTCCCTGCCTTTCAGCCTAAAGTCATGAGCAACCAGCACAGAGTGGCATGTGGTCTTTGTAGCTGTAATGCTTCTTGGAACAGGCAGGTTTTTCAGAAGGTTTTCCGGAAGAGAAGAGGAAGGAGACCTGGATGCTAGTTGGGAGGCTGCTTTAAGCATAAGTGGGTCGGGATGGCATGCAAGAGGGCACAGACTCGGAAGCAGTGGAAAGTAACAGAGGGATCAGTTGGGAGAGATGCTTGGCCAGCCCAAAGGGATTATACAGCAGGAGAGGAGAGCAGAGTCAGGGGGAGAGTGCTGCAACTGATGTACATTAGGAACTTCGGGGAAGCTTCCCTGTTGCTCAGCTCTTCATGGAGGCATTTGCACCAGTGCAAACTGCTACCATTTTGATCTAGTAGCGTTTTATACCCACTTTGCACTCACTGGTGTAAATGACTGCACAAGGGGCAGGGCAGCACAGAATCTGGCCCTCTGTGGGGAATAAGAGGTGAAGCCAAGGCAGAGATTTGAGGAAGGAATGGAGGTAGTGCAGGCAGGGGGTTGGGATTGCTTGTCAGAGCAGTAGAAGAGGAGAGGATCTGGCCAACAGTGTTATATTTATTATTGTTGTGCCTAAGAGCACCAGTTGTGAACCAGGGCCCCCGTGTGCCAGCTGCTGTACAAACACAGAACAAAAAGACAGTCTCTGCCCCTGAGAGCTTACAGTCTAAGTATAGGACGAGACACGGGATGGATGGACAGACCAAGGGGGAGTGGACAGTATTGATCAGTGTGGTAGGCTGTGATTTCAACACACAAGCAGCCTAACAGTTGTCAAAAACTGACTGTGAAAGGATGGGGTAGAGGGTGAGACTACGGAAAAGGCAATAGTGGTTGCTGAGGTGGGAAACAACCAGAGTGTGGGTTAACGTCCTGATGGTAGAGACACAGAGTAAGGCTCGGTGTTGGGTTTATGAGGTGTTGAGTAAGGGCTCCTGTTCTATTGGAAGCTACCTAGAAAAAGTACTTAAAGCCCTACATTTGGAACTGGGACTAGCTTTGCAATCTTACAGGTCCTAAAGGGGACTGAGTGCAATCATCGCTCGAGACCAGTGTCTCCAGTGTGATCCAGAGCCTGGAGAAAACAGTGAAGCCTGTTTTTTTCAGATTTGAAAGCCTTTATTCCAACTAAAGTTCTGTGTTTCACTAAATGGACTCATCTGCCCAGACTGATGGGGTCCTTACATCAAATATGTAGTGTAAGTATTCCCTTGAGAGCCTCTTCTTCCCCACACAAAGCGAACATTACTAGACGGGTAATGGCACTAATACTTATATCTTAGTGCAGATAGCAAAGCATCAGAAGATGATAATTCATGCCATCAGCAACAAAAGTCTGTGCAAAACTTGGAACATCTGTATCACCTGAGTTTCATTTTCTTGAGGATAAGTTCTAACTGGGAGGACACAATATGTGAACATCAGGATCTCAGGCACAAACCAGCAAGGTCCAGAAAGCTGGTTATAGGACCAAATTATTCAGCATTTGTTTCTAAGCAAGTACTTATCAGCACTCAGCAAGATGCTGCATCTTTTCTTGTTCTTAGTTGATCTTTCCAAATCTTTTGGTAGCTGGAAATCTCAGGGCACTGTGATGGAGACTCTTTAACTCCTTCACAGGATGCATGATCCCATTCCAGTTTATGGTGAAGTCTCTGAGATATGCCAAGGTGACTAGAGGTTAACTATGATTTTTCTAAACACCGGTTATTCAACACTTTTCTGATCTGTGCCTCCAGATTTTGCATAGAATCTGATATGCATTTGTTTGAAATAGTGATTTTTTTTTAATACGGAAGTTTCATCTGATTCCCAAGACCTTTATAAAATCAAAGTTTACCTGTATTTTTGTATCCCTAGCCCATTCCCAGTGTACTTCTGCTGCCAGAAGACCAGGCAGATACTGAACATTTATGAAGAGGAATGTCCCGTGCCAGAGGAGTATCCAAAGTGAAAAAGCCATGTCAAAACGGTTATTCTGTCCTGTTGGATGACCGACATCTGTTTCTTGTCATGACTCATCCTATGTCAGTGTTTCTCAAACTGAAGTCGCTGCTTGTGTAGGGAAAGCCCCTGGTGGGCCAGGCCGGTTTGTTTACCTGCCCCGTCCACAGGTCCAGCCGATTGCGGCTCCCATTGGCCACGGTTTGCTGCTCTAGGCCAATGGGAGCTGCTGGAAGCGGCAGCCAGTAAGGCCATCGGACCGCGCCGTTTCCAGCAGCTCCCATTGGCCTGGAGTGGCAAACCACAACCAGTGGGAGCCGCAATCGGACGGACCTGCGGACGGGGCAGGTAAACAAACCAGCCCGGCCCGCCAGGGGCTTTCCCTATACAAGTGGCTACCCCAGTTGGAGAAACACTGTCCTATGTGGTGTGAGATCGGTATTGGGGTACTCTGCGAATACGACGAGACTGTTTATTAGATTCTACACAAGGATCCTGAATTTAATAGTTTTTTCTCTGACAAAGCTAATTTGTTGCTTTTGGGCCAGATGAGAATGAACTTTATAGTGGCAGACTTGCTGTCTCCGTTTCCCTGGCTTTGGTAGGTGAGTTCCTCAGGTTGCTTTGTGACACAAACATAAAGATAGATCCAAATAACTTTATTTTTACACTGTTTCGGTGCGTTTGCCAACTCTTGATGGACTTCCTGCTGGATGAAAACCTTTCCTAGAGCAGCTGAGATTAGACTGCCTGCTGTTGCTTTTTAGATACCCGTAATGGCTCTGCTTTTCTTCAGCCATCAACACAGACGGTTTTTAATGGAAAAGCTGAGCAGTAGAGACATTGAGATCCTATAGATCCTGCTGTCTTACAGATACAAAACCAGATAGGAATTTATAATTGCATGTGGATGTGAGGGCTTTTAAAATGACTGCCTAGTTTAACCTCTGTATCACTTGTTTGGATCTGCTAGTGCTTGTTACATTGGCTGAAATGGAACAAATTTTAAGAGCTGAGCAGCAACACTGGCTGTGGAAGGGGACCAACAAAAAAATAATGAATCATGACATATGTTGTTAGAAATGTTGTTACTTGTGTTTCCTGTAGCATTTAATTTAGTCTGACATCTGTATCCTTTGGAAATGATTCTTTTGCTGTCAAGAAGTCTGCTACAGTAGTAACTATTGTGGATGAACCTTTAAAATGCTTGTCAGGGTTAAAGCTCTAGCGGCAAAGTTTGAAGCCAGAGGTCTGGAATCTCCTTGGTTAGGTTAGGCATAGCACTGCAATCTAATCCACTTTGATTTCCCGTCTCCCTTCCATTGCATTTGTCCTCAGGGGATGCAGTTGTGATGGTGGGGACAGAGAAGTGATTCATGCTCTGTACTAACTGAATTTTTGCCTAGCAAACTAGCAGAGACAAGATGTTCAGCTGTTGGATAAGCCAAATATTTAACAAAAAAAAAAAAAAGAGTGAATGAGTGAAAATAGAAGAAGGATGCATGTGTGGTGAGTAAGATGCATGCAGATGGTATTACATTCTGAGATATACCACAGAGCAATAAAGGATCACAGAAGGCTCCAGGTGCTTCTCTCAGGATGGTACCAATTACTCTCGAAGGAAAATGGATATAAGGAGATAATGTAAGTGAGGAGGGGGAAATGTGCACTCAGAATAGCAACTTCACTTGACAGACCAACTTCAAAACATGGTCTGCTTTTTGCCTACATTTAAATGATCTGTCCTTCAAAGCAGTGGTTTTCTGAAGGATTTGTGTTCTGTTACAGGAGCACTGCATTTCTACACAGACTGTTTAAACCTCAGCACGCCACTCTAATCACAAAAGCCTTGTCTACACTGGTGTTCGCAGTGTTGCTGCAGCTGTCTTAGTCCCAGGATATGAGAGAGACAGGAAGAAATATTACCTCACCCACCTTGTGTCTTTTGTCCATACAGGTGCATTGAGGCACTTACGATTGGAAAGATATGCTATGTATCAGCCCCTGGGAGCTGTGCAGGGCGTTGTAGGGTAACAATCCCTGGAATACATGCTGCAGGTATTGTGTATGGTCTTGGTGCCCCGTATGCGCCCAGTGCATGATATGAATACATCACTGTTGTCACTTGCACCAGTTCAGACACACCAATGAATGTTCCAGTAGTGTAGCTGTCTAGTGTAGACAAGCCTACTGAGGAGAAGCAGGATCATAGGCTTTGTCCACACTACACCCACGTTCTGAAGATTTCCTTCTCTGTATCACAACCATGGGAAACTTTAGGAAAATACAGCTAATGAAGGCAGAGCCTTACTCCACATGATTCAGGCTGGCCCTTTTAAACAAAAGCATGCTGCAAGCCCTAGGTGAAATAAGGACAGACACCCGCTCCCAGTTGTTCTTCCTGTCTAGCCTTAATACCAGTCAAGTAGGGAAGGAAGCAGTGGGAAAAGATACTACTTCTCCAAGGCAAGCCTTCCTCCAGATGTCTGGAAAAATGGGATTTCAGGCCTTCCCTCAGGATATATATAGGAAAGGCACGGAATAGTAGAGGGACAGACAGAGTGGGTTGTATGCTGTTTGGGGCAGGGACCTCTTTTTGTTTTGTGGATGTGCAGTGCAGTGCCCAGCACGGTGGGGCCCTGATCCGTAACTAGAGCTCCTAGGCTCTACTACAGTACAGACAACAATAATCAGCACTAATGGCTGTTGACAATTTTGGATGAGAGACAAATCTAGAAGACCTTCGCTGAGCTTGTGGACCACTTCAGAGCTTGTTTCACCATTGCCCTGCACCATGTTTATGCTGGTGCACTGTGGTTGTAAAATGCTGCCAAATTGGAACAGTAAAGTTTTTCTCCCCCTGTGCACTCACTGTGCATTGGTGTAAATCACTGCGCAAGACATAGGATAATGGTGACTGGGCCTGCAGACTGAAAGCTCTGCTGAGAAGTGAGGAACTTTTCTGGGTTGCAAAGTAGCTACCATTGCATATGTAGTCACTAGGGTCTGTTTACTTTAAGAGAAAATTGGCTAGCAGATTAACATCTGACCCTATGTGAATTTCAGGAGTCCAGTCAGCTGTCAGTAATGCATCTCCAGGCTAGAAGTACAGTTGAATCCCTGAGTATGGCCTGATCTACACTTAATTTGACATAGCTACAATGATCGGGGGTGTGAAAAATTCACACCCCAGAGCGCTGTAGTTAAGTCAACCTAACCCCGCTGTAGATGTGCTGTGTTGACCTAAATACCACCTCTTGGAGAGGTGGATTATCAACAGCAACAGAAAACCCCCCTCCGTTGCTGTAGCAAGCATCTGCACTATGGCTCTACTATGGCATAGCAATAGAACCACTGCTGGTGCACCCACCGTGTCGTCGTGCCCTTTGTCTGCACTGTGGGCAGGTGGTGTGATTGCAGCCTCAGCTAGATCCAAGCTAGCTTGAATAAGTAACGGTTTCACCACAGCAGCATGCACGGTGGCACAACTGATGCTGCATTATGTTCTTGGGTAGGGTTGTACTTTGGTAGACCAAAGCTAGCTCAGGTATGTCTACAGGTGCTGCAGTCACACCTCCTGATTGCAGTGTAGACACAACCTTAAAGTTTTAATTTCCATTTAGAAGACATACTGAAGTGCATTTTCTCTGTCCCTGGCCTGTTTCTCTCTTTACAATGTATTGTTTGACTGCTGTCCCCCTGGGATCCTTGAGAAGACAAGATGTGCCTCTCATAAGGCTACCCCTCACTGAGCAAAATCATGTAAACAAATGTTTATTCCCCTTAGACGGGAAGGTCTTTGGTTGGCTCAGTTCGCGTGTTGTACATCACTTTGTGCGCTTATGGCACTACATAAATAATGATATACTGCATCAAATGTCAATCTGGCATCTGGTTTAGGAAAGAGGGAGCAGACGTGCATACAACATTAATTGCTGGGACAAGAGTTTAATGTGCCCATCTTGCAACATAATTCATTTTACAGGGAATGTAAGAGAGAAGATATCTTGGTGTGATCCTTAGAGAACATAGAGTAAGAACGTGGTTGACTGGAACTGGAGTGAGGATGAAGAACTGTTCCTGTAAAGAGAGCCTGCTTTGTCACTGTAAGAGCTGATGTGCTCTGAATGTGAATGTAAGTTGCATTGGATAGGGGAACTTTGAGACACGGTGTTTGAGCACCTTCCGGTCATGCATGACTAATATTTGTCACATGTGGTTTGTTGCTGAGTGCTTGTGAAAGTGTCCCATTGCCAGTGCTTGATTAAGGCCAAGAAGGAGTGTTCAGTATCTGTGACCATTTTGGTTTGGGGATATCTTCTTAGAGTTCCAACAGCCCATGTTTTTTTCTTTGTTTTTGTAGAGGGAGGGAAGGCTGGTACCTTTCTGTTAGTCAATGGACTTAGATCACTAGCTTGCTTCACATAGTCACTTGACAGCCGTTGGATGGTGGTAACATTTGGTGTTACTGATGTGGGTGTGGTTCAAGCTGGTGAAGGAGAGGTGGAAGCCAAGTATCCCCTTTCCTGTCTCTTGACCTATCCAGTCTTTGCTGATTCTTTTTAAGTGAAAATGGCATAGACTGAAGGACTAGAAAGTGTAAGAGCTTTGTTCTGTGTTTTAAGTCTGTTGATCACTTTAAACACCTGGTAACACAACTGTAATGCATAGAAGTAGCATCATTGCTGATTGACTGGCTCAGGTATCTGGAGAGCTTCACTTCTTCTAAGCTACGAATTCTCCTTTAGAGAACCAGAACTATTCCTCTACCAGGAGCAACTCTGTTTCAGAGCCTGCAGCAGAGAAGCCTCTTCCTGTTCTGCAGTTCAGAGGATGTGGGCCTTTGGAGTCCCAGAGAGGGATGTGGTCAAACAGTTGACAAGAAGGTATGAATATCAGTAGGGGGAAATTAGTTTTCTTGTCAGCTGTTTGAAATGGGCCATCCTGATTATATTGGCCTCATTACCCTGATTTTTTCTCCCTTGGTATTCTACTGTTGAGAATATCTCATTTTCACCTGAATTGAATTGACTCGTTAGCACTGACCCCCCCACTTGGTAAGGCAACTCCAATTTTTTCATGTACTGTGTATTTATACCTGCCTACTGTATTTTTCCACTCCATGCATCTGATGAAGTGGGTTTTAGCTCACCAAAGCTGATGCTCAAATAAATTTGTTAGTCTCTAAGGTGCCGCAGGGACTCCTCATTATTTTTGCCGATACAGACTAACATGGCTACAGCTCTGAAACCTGTCACTCCTGAATGTTCCCCTTTTCTAGTGAATGTCCAGTTTCAGAGATCCATCTTCCTCCACCGCTTGCTGACCAAGCTAAGGGAGAAAGGCAGAAATTTCTCTAAAGTGTAGTGGGGTTGGCACAGTGTACGAAACTTAAATAGACATACTGTCTTCATGTCTTCATTCCAAAAGGCCACATTTTGCCATCCTTACTCACAGTGAGCAGAACATGTTTGCCCATGGATTTCAGTGGAGCTAGTGGGTAGTAAATGGAAGTGTGTGGGGGGGGGGAGACTGTACTCCATAACCATGAATATCCTGTACGTGTGCATCTCCCTGATGTGTCCTCCAAGTCCAGCTTTGGCACCATGCAGTTAATGGGCTGCATTAAGAGAAAACTGCACTTAAAAAGCTGATTTGGAATCTCCCAATTTCAAGGTACACATGAATGTGAAAACTATCCAGACAAAAAGATTTGAAAGTAGTTTTAGGTACCATGCCTGCCCCTGAGTCCTTCTGCCAACATCTCCAGTTTGTCAGTCACATTTCCCTATATTTAAAAAAAAAAAATTTCTCTGGTGCTGTGCAAAAGACCCTCACAAACAGCATAAACAGACTGACTGCACTGGAGAAAGTGGGAACCTGACTAGACCCAAAGTGATAACAAAAGCACTAAGTAAACAGAATAAAAAGAGAATATTTGTGATTTTTTGTATGTATTAATAATCGGAGGTGTTACTTATAACCACAGAATGTAAAATCTTATGAAATGGAAGTGTGATTTCTTTTTTTAAGTTGGTGGTCTAACTTCAATTTCTTTAGTAAAAAATTGGAAAGCAGCTCACTGCAAAGCACAATAGCTGGGCTGGAGAGTGCTGTCCTTAGTTGCCTTTGCAGCCAAAAACAATAATATTTAATAAAATACTGTATGGGGGGAGATTACTGTCTCCCCTGCCCCTCCTCTTTCTCATCTCGTATGCATAATGAGCCAAATTGTCTTCCCACAGGGCCCCTGAGCAGCCCTGTTAATTGGAGTGGACTTGTGTGGAAGAGGTACATTGGCACAGAATGGGCCCAGTCATAGGCATGATGGGAAATACTAGTTTACTGCTAGCAGAACATTTTAAAAACCTGTTACTTTCTCAGTGGTTCAGATGCTGTAGCCATCCATCAGTTTTGCTAAGAACATCAACTCTTACACAGGAAATGAGGCTTCTTTTAAAGTGCCAGAGTGTTACTATATATAGCCTTTGCAAGCAGATATTTAAAGAATTGTGTTGACACTTGCAGAGAACAAGGGAAAAAATAGCTCTTGTCTGTGGAAAGTGACAAATTAAGCCAGATGAACCCATCCTAAGGGAGTAGGTGATACAGTGGATTAGTTCACTAGACTTTCACCTTTGGAAAAATGAGCTGAATGCCCTCAATTTCCAGTGACTTAAATAGGTATTGGGGGTGCTTAGGACTGGAATTGTAGTTGGCTTCCGTAGCTAATGAACATGAGTCATCTGGTCTGTCTTGAGTCCCTGTTAAAGATTTATTTATATCCCAATGGTTTCACTAACATGAATGAAAATACATGTGGCTTCATACCCTTTTCCTGTGCTTTTGGGTAGTGGCCGCTGTTATATATATGTGCAGAGATCACGATGAAATTTTTACATAATAATGCACTCTGGAAACTAACACTTGCTGTGAAAATCACGGGTCTGATCCTGCTCTTCCTGAAGTCAAGGGCATTTTGCCACTGATTTCAGTGGGCGCAGGACTGGGTCCTGTATTTTCCGGCTGTTGTTTGATTAGTGCTGCTATAGTAGGGCATGTGATGTGTCTGTAGCTGAGTGAATTTCAAGCCATCTGGTAACAGACGGAGGTGAATACAGGGGTCTGCAAAATGACAGTGACCTCCTGAGGCCAAGGGAAGTCTGCAGTTGTGAAAAAGCTTTATCGTAGAGTTCAGCAATGTTTTAAATGAGCCTGAGGTTCTGATAAAGTGGGGATCAATATAAAACATTCTAACGGTGACCAGTTTAAATTGGATGGATTCTGTATTCAAGTAAAGGATTTTCCAGTGAGTATTTCACTGGTTTAATGAAAATAGGAATTCCCTCTATTTCTTCTAAATCTTGGTAGCAACCTGCTTGTTGTCCATTTTTAGTGATAGTTCAGTCTTGCAAACTAGACTACATTATTTTTCTCAAGGTCTCTCTGAAGCGGAAGATGCCATTTGCTCTTCAGGGTTTGCCAAGGCTGCAGGGATTTATTGCCAGGCAGGGAATGGAAAGCAATATTCAGTGGTAAAAGGAGGAGAGAGTTAAAATATACACATTGATTCTAGTGAGTGCATCAGCCACAAAGGATGTGATGTGCCTGGTCACTGGGAGCCCAGGATGAGAGGGAACTACAGGTAGTTTTTATATAGGAAATAAACAGTTTCTCGTGTTGTCCTGACCAACCTGTATTAACAACGCTTGTGACAAACTCTGCTCTTCCTCTGCATGACTGCTGTCAGTTGTATCTGCCTATGGGGTACCCCTTCCCCCACTACACCTGGACTCATGCAGGAATGAGATTGTGCCTGTAACATGGTGCTGGTCAGGAGACCTGGTCAGGCCCCTGTTAGTGCCAGCTCCCATTAAGGGGAATTAAGTGGAGCTGGCAGGGTGTGGCTCATTGCTGGGCTAAAGAAGAAACAGCTGTGGGTTTTATGAGCTGGGTGCTGTATAAAGCTCACAGGAAGGAAGCAGGAAGTGGTGGGTGTGGGGGGGGGGATGACGACGACGACGACAAGGAAAGAGAGGTGCCCTAGGGTGGAGTTTCCAGCTAGCTGCAGAAGCTAACTGTCCCCCAAGGGGCTACCTGAACTGAATTGAACTATATATAAAAGTGGCGGGCACAAACACTGAAAATAAAAGGGCACTGGTGTTTGCACAGAGAGGGCTCCGGTTGGTTTTTGAGAGGAGTGGTGAAGTGCACCGCTACAGTGCCCCACAGCTAAGTTGCCTGCTGATCTGAGCATTTTAGCATCTCTTTGGAGCCATGGCAAGAGCAATGTCAGATAAAAACAACTCTTACAGGACAAGGAGTCTGCTAGAATTCAGGGTAGCTGATTTTGACTGCTGTGGAACTGGAAACCGCTATCTGTATGTTCTCTCCAATGCAGACAGTTGAACAGATCCTGCAAAATATACTGTGAGGTTCTTTAACAGCGATAGCTAAAGCAAACACATGAAACACATTTGGGACATTTAGTCCTTAACCTTTGACTTTTCAGATAGTCCCTGGGCAGTTCCAGGGGACACAGGAAATCAAAGGAATGGGAATGGGATGAAACTGTTACAACATGGATACATACCTGGCTAGGAAATCCAACAAGGAGTAATGAACGGTTCAGTGATGGGTGGAGTCCCTGAAGATCTGCATGCAATAAATTGGTCATATTAAGTCGCATTCTTTGACCCTTGGAGCTGTTTCAGATTTCAGCCTCTTCTTGTGTGGGTTGAAACTTCCAGGGTTTGTTCTGCTAAGTGTTAAGTTACATATTTGCACTGGTTACTGAGTTTCCAACTACAGGGGTTGGACCTATCACTGTATTTGGGACTCTTGGGGAGACAGTGTGGGCCCCTCAGGTATTGGGACCAGCAGTTCCAGTGAGATGAAACATTGTCAGAGAAGGGTATTGTGTTTCCAGTTCCTGTAGCTGTGGGTCTCTTTGTGTGTCTGAGGGAGAGTTCCTAGTGTGTAATCATGGGTTTGCTTGCGTGTTTCCCAGCCAAGGCGAAACACTGATAGAGGGCACCATTTTAGCCATTATTCCATTGCCTGGGCAGTGTTAGCCGAGTAGGTGCAATGGAGGGTGTGAGGGTGCCATTGGGCACTGTAACCAAAGCAGCACTGCTCATGAAGCTGGAGTGCAGGTAGTATTAGTTTCCTTTAGAATCCTCTTTCTTTTTGAACATTCCTTAAGACTGTAAATTGACTTAAGGAACAATGTGTTTAGATTAGATTTTTCTTTTTCTTTTTCTTTTTCTTGCATTGGTAAATATCTGACTTTAAATATTTCAAAGATACAGAAAAGAAGAAGGCACAAGTCAAAGCTGCTATTCCATCCTTCGTAGACTCAGACTTTAAAGCCAGAAGAGACTATCGTGATCATCTAGTCTGACCTCCTGCACATTGCAGGCCACAGAACCTCATCCACCCATTCCTGTAGTAGGCCCAACAACTCTGGCTGAGTTTCTGAAGTCCTCAAGTCTTGATTTAGACTTCAAGTTACAGAAAATCCACCAACAGCCAGGCTCTTGACCACAACAAATTCAGTCTCTGGAAAGTTTTTGTTACAGTATTAGGCCATGTCTACATTACCACTTCTGTCAGTTTAACTGATGCTGCTGGGTGTGTGTGTGAAAAACACCCTCCTGAGCTACATAAGTTACACTGTCAGAAGCGCCGGTGTGGACAGCACTAAGATGGCAGGAGAGCTTCTCCTGTCGACGCAGCTACTGCTGTTCATGGAGGTGGTTTTATGATGTTAACGGGAGAGCTCTCTCCCACTGACATAGAGCAGCTACATGAGTACAGTGGGGCAGTTGCGTCAGTACAGCTGTGCCACTGTAAACTCGCTAGTGTAGACATGGCCTTAGCTGAAAAACTTGGTTTATTTATCATTCCCTGAAGGTAGGGAGCACTGGTTAAAGCCACGCACAATACAGTGTAGGTTTTATGCACATTTATCTTATGCAAATCTGCCAGTGTAACTCAGTCCTGACTTCCAGTATCTCCTGCTGTTCCAGTCCCTTCTGGGCTAGATTCTAATCTAGGCGTTTATACTGACTCATCACCCTGGTAGGTATCTAAGGCCATGTCTACACTATAAACTTTTCCTGACACAAGTTATATTGGCATAAAGGTGCCGCAGTTAATGCAGGGAGTCCTCGACTTTACAACATTCGACTTACAGTGAACAGCACTTACAGCGTTTCTCAATTGACACTCTGATTGGATTTACGACAATGGTTTTGACTTTATGATGCTCCGTCCCGCAATGGAGTGAATTGCGGTTCCAAGTTACGACGTTTTGACTTACGGCACAATTTTCAGGACCAATTGTGTCGTAAGTCCGAGAACTGCCTGTATATCGCTTGGCTCCTTGCATCAGCACTGCACGTGCTCACTAGGAGTGCTTATGTCATTGCACAGTGCGGTGCCCAGTGGGCAACCTGCCACTGCGTGATGCTGCAGAAACGAGTCACGCTGGGTGACTGGGAGCAAGGGCTCAACTTCCCTGCATGCAGCTGTCTCCTTTCTGTAATGTCATCTATATCCTGTAATTTTTATGCCTTTTATAAAAAATCCCTCAAACTGCGTGGGCCTTGTTGCTGTTCTCCCTCACTGACTGAAGCATGGAACCTGCACAGCTCTGTGCTGTTGTCATGAGTGTTGCAAGCACAGGACCCACCATCCTCTGGTATTTGCAGAGCTACAAAAAGAACCAAGTCAAGGGGAACGTGACAATTTTTTGGAGAACAGATTGTTCTGGGACATAGTGAGAATCCATTGAAGGTTGTTGGCATTCATGGAGCAGCTGCAAATGGTGGAATGCTGCTTTTGGGCCCAACAAACAAGCACCGACTGGTGGGATTGCATCGTAATGCAGGTTTGGGATGATAAGCGGCAGCTGCAGAACTTTCAGATGTGCAAGACTGCATTCCTGGATTTTTGTGCTGAATTCACTCCAGCCCTCCAGTGCTGGGGTGGCAGATTGAGAGCTGCAGGGACAGTGGAGAAGCAAGTGGCAAACTTGCAGTGCTGGACTGCTGCTGGTCAGTGGGAAATTGTGTTGGAGTTGGAAAATCCACTGTGAGCGCCGTTGTCATGCAGATGTGCAGGGCCATTAGTTGTCTCCTGCTCTGCAGCACTGGGACTCTCAGCAGTGTGCAGGCCTTAGTTGATGGATTTGCTGAAGTGGGATTCACGTACTCCAGTGGAGCAGTAGGTGGCATACATATCCCTATTTTGGCACCAGCCCTCCTTGTCATAGAGTACATCAAAAGAAAGAGCTACACTTCTGTGGTTATGCAAGCATTAGAGGGCCATTGTGGGCACTTCACCAACATCAGTGTGGGCTGGTCAGGGAAGGTGCATGACACTCGCATCTTCAGGAACACAGGACTGTATAGAAAGCTATAAGCAGGGACTTTCTTTCCCCACTGGTAGATTGCCATTGGGAGTGTTGAAATGCCAGTAGTCATCCTCCAGGACCCATCCTGCCCTTTGCTCTCTTGTATACCAGCTACCTGGACAGCACCAAGAAATGACTCAACTACCAGCTTAGCAGGTGCAGAATGACAGTTGAATGTGCTTTTAGTGGATTGACAGGACGCTGGCATTGTTTACTCACAAGATTGAATCTCTGTGGAAAAACACCTAGTGGTTATAGCTGCCTGCTGTGTCCTGTATAATATCTGTGAAGCACGGGGGGGACATTTCTGCCAGGGCGGAGGTGGAGTGACTCTCTACTGAGTTTGAAGAGCTAGACACAATTGCTATTAGAAAAGCTCAACATGGAGTTATGCAGCTCAGGGAGGCTTTGTTAAAGTTCTCTTTCAGTGAGTCACAATACTGTGTCGTGGTGTGCTGTGTTCTACCTAACCCTGCTGTTTGGGGGCCTGTTAAGAATTGTGTGGTGCTTGCTGTACATCTATGAATATAACACTAACAATGCACCTATTAGTTTTGTGGTGCTTGTTGTACATTTATGATTATTACACTGAGTTTGTCACTGATCCTATGTGTTGTTATTGCACAGTGTGACCCAAGTAACTGGGTGTTTTCACTACTGCTAGGGACTCTGCAGTGTATGTTGGGAACTAATAATGGCTTGTTTTCCAAAGATTAGAATTTTGAGTTATAAAATCAATGCAAAGAAAAGACTGTGCCACTTAAAAGCAAATACATAAAAAACGTAATAAATTAATGGAACAGAAGTTAGCAGAGGGAAGGAACATTCATGTCCATTTTATCTGCGCATACACTGACCTGTGAGTGTCATGGTTGCTGTATGTGAAGCTGTGGTTGTCCTCAGTGTCCACTGGGGTGGAGTGGTAGGAATGGAGATGCAGCCCCTGTTGCCATGTTTAATGTTGAGGGGGGGGAGCGTGGGGAGGTGCCATAATGGAGTTCTCCATGGACTGCAAAGGGAGGCGAGTCTGTGATTGTTGAACCTGTAGATTCACAAGCGTGTGCAGCATCTGTGTGTGCTGCTAGAGAAGCCCCATTATATCTTGGTGCATCTCCCTCTCCTTTAGCTGTTGGGACTCCTTCTCCTGTCTGCTCTTCTCTTCACCAGGTTGTCTGCAGTATTGATCCCCGGGGCTTTGTGCTCACAATCTGATGCAGCACTGACACTTGCAGGATCTCACTGAACATATAATCCTGAGTCCTCTTATTTCTCCTCCTTATCTGGCTCACGCGTGCCATGGGTATGGAGGGGGAACCCCTCAAGGCCACAATGACACCAGCCTCAGACAATACTGACAACTCTACTCTGTTTGTTTGAGTCACAACAGGAAGCAAAAGTTAAGATTCAGAACTTCCATCCCTTGCTCCCCTAAAGTTTTAAACCAGACATGCTGATTGACACTTCTGCTTTGGAATGCTTATGCACAGCACCACTCACAGCACAGCTGTGGTGAGTACGGCCTGCCAAAGGCTAGGGAAATTGCTCAGTTGCATGAAACTATGAGCTATTCAGGCAGTGGCACTGAATACTGGCACCATTTTCCACAAACAGTGGTGATTTTAGCTGATATCTCACTCTTGAGGGAGACAAAGGCACAGAGAGCCCAGCTGCTGCTGCTGCTGTGCTGAAGCTGGGTGGGCCCGTATGCTGGTAGCCTGTGCACTGCAATGATGCCTATAAAAGTTATCGCAGAGTGGCATGGGACAGTGTCCTACTGCAGAGGAAGAAGTAAGGCTGCCTTCCCTAGAAGCTGTGGGGAGGGGATTGCAGAGTACCTCCATGAATGTTCCATTGAGAATATCAGGAGGATTCAAGGGACATTCCTGTGCGGATAAACAAATTGCTCTGCTTGGCTTCTCCTGTCTAACTGTGCAGGGGAACTGCCTCTCTGTGTTGTCCCACTGCCTCGTCTAGTAGTAGTAAATTAATGAAAAGTCAATAGTTGTGTCCCATGAAGTTGGGGACACCATCAGTACATCATTGTAATGGGAAATACACATACCTGAGGTTCCTTCCTCTGTGTCGGGCTCACCCATGCTCCACTGACTGGACTGTGGGGAAGTCTCAAATGGATTCTGGCTCGCTGCATAGATGGATCCACCAGTTTCATGTCCCGCATCTTCCACCTCTTCCTCATCCTCACTGTTCACAGCATGGGTCAGTGCCTCAGGCTCCTCCTGAGTATTCACACTGTGGAGAGAGCATGGGCATGGAAGCTCCGCCAGCTGTGCATGCAGCTCTTTGTAAAAGCAGTAGGTCTGCAGCTTGGCATTGGATTGATTTGGGTTCCTGATATGCCTGCTGCAGTTCCTTTGCTTTCATGCAGCACTGCTGCTGATCCCTGTGTTGTCCCTCTTCTGCATCCCCTGTGCAATGTGCTCATAGATGTCCTCATTGCTCAGTATTGGTAATGATGAGAGTCCTAGGGCAGACTGCTCTTCGATTACTCCATCCATCCATCATTGGTACTTATCTGATACCACCTCCCCCCGGCCTCCTCCCCACACATTGCTGCAGTATCTGAATATCTCACTATTTTTAATGCACTTGTCCTCATACGACCCTTCTGAGCTAGGGAGCTGCTGTTGTCTGTTTGAAGATGGAGAATGAGGCACAGAGGATCCAAGGGCTAGTCCGTGCAGTGGGTGGAATGGGGGGCTAAACTGGATTAAGTTGAGTTAATCTGGTTTGAAGATGCTTGCATACACACAATGCAATTCATATAGCGTACTCACTCCACATTTGTCATGAACTCTGAAGTCCTCTTTCAAAGCGACTTTGGTCTATTGTTTGTGTGCACACAATGCTGTTGCTCACTACTTTGTAGTCTTCCAACTGCTGTCCCATGCTGCTTTGTGGGCATCTGGTACTGACCCGTCTGTGTACCTGCTGTGTGCCCTATGCTGCTCTGGTGGCAAGTGACTGGATGTCCTCTCCCCATTTTAAAAACTGGTGTGGGGTCAGAATTTGTTCTTGTGCTCCTGGATTTGAGTATATCAACATTGCTGCGACACTACTCCAGAAGCTGTACAGCATGCCTTGAGAAGCTGCTTGGAGCCATGCTGAGACCCTAGATCTCATCACCATCTGGGGAGAAGCCAGCCACCAGAATAAAGATCGTTCTGTGGATACTGCAAAGCAGTTGTCCATGAGGACGCAACCAGGACACCAACTGTACAGGATGAAGAGCAAACAGCTCAGTAGAATGTACATTAAAACTCAGTGACACCACTACCGACCCCAAGAAGGGGTCCCAATTCCTGGCCAGAATCCCAGGCTGGGACTGAAGGGTCAGATCCTGTCAAGGGAACCTCGTCATGTCAGTTATCTTTAAAATTTCTTGTTATTATGCTACACTGCTCTGCTAGCTTCTGTCTGGGTGTCCCATGGCCACAGCCATTTTAAGTGGATGTGATGTAGAAGCTTTTCTGAGTCTCCAGCCCCTGCCCTCCTCCCTCTCAAAGCCCAAACAATCTGTTTGCTCCCCAACTCCGTCTTTAAAATGCAGCTGCTCTGTCCAAGCAATTGGCCTCTCTCTTATGCTAAAGCCCTGACTATCAACTGTGTTTAAGCCCATGCTTCAGTGGACACATGCCCATATACATATTTTTCCTTTCATTTCCTTCATCTGTCCTGCCCAGCTAATGTCGTGGTGGCCAGCTTCCAGCTGGCAATGGCGACCCGCTTCTCAGTGGTTATGGAGCACCACATGTAGTACGATGCCACTGTAGCTCCAGGGCTGCATGTATGCCTTCACCATCCTGAAATTCTCTCATCACTGCTGATCATCACAGCTCTGCAGAATGGTCCTTTTTCACCTACTGATGCTGGTTTCCCAAATCAGAGACGTTGTTGCATGGTGTGAAGCTGCTCCAGGAACAGCTCCTGTAGTAGTAGTTGCTCAGTGTCGGCCTCTTCCTCGTCTTCATTCTGCTTCCTCTGCTGCTGCCGAAACTCCTGCTACTGCTGCTGCCACATCATCTGCTCATGGTGCAGTGGGCAAAGTCTCAAACTGAATCACCTGCCTTTGAGAGCTGAAATACAGCCCAACCAGTCTCTGCATATACATGGTTGTCAGCGTAGTGGTGTGAAGAGCTGCTGGCTGAAAGCAATTTGAAAATGGCACTATCCTGCTTGATTTCCACTCTTGTATGCAGTGTAATTGTAGCTGTGTTGGTCCCAGCATATTAGAGAGACAAGGTGGGTCAGGTAATATCTTCTATTGGACCAACTTCTGTTGGTGAGAGAGACAAGCTTTCGAGCTGCACAGGCTCTTCTTCTGGTCTGGGAAAGGTCCTCCCAGGGCTTGTCTTCACTACGGGGTAAATTGGCACTGCTGCAATCGACGCAGCAGTGCTGATTTAGCAGGTCTGGTGAAGACGCAATAAGTCAGTGGGAGAATGCTCTCCCATCGACTTCGATACTCAACAAGAGGAGGAAGCTGTGTCAACAGGAGAGCGTTAAGTCGATGTAAACTATATCAACTTGAGTTGCATAACTTACATTGACTTAACCCTCTAGTGTAGACAAGGCCCCAGTGTCACAGCTAAAGGCAAGGTGGAACAGATTGTTTAGCATAAATAGTTAGCACATAATGTAAGGGACCATTCAAGGCAGAGTGGCCTCTGCAGTCATAGGAGAAAGGAAGGAGTTAGTGGGTTACGGATTTTTGTAATAAGCCATAAATCCAGTCTCTCTGTTCAGGCTATGATTTTAAGTGTCTATCAGAGTTACAAATTTAAGCTTCCAGGCTTACCTTTTGAAAGTGTTGTGCAGGTTTCTTTTGAGGATGAGGACTGAGAGGTCAGACCTAGAGTGATCCCTGTATGAAGTGTTCACTCCCATGTGTTTTTGTCTTATATCATTTTCCTGTGTAAGTTCATTCAAAAGCGTAGTGATTGGTTTCACCCACATAGATGTTGTTGGGGGTATTTAGTGCACTGGATGAGGTACACCCTATATTGTGATAGGCATGTGTAGGACCCGTGGATCTTGAAAGGTGTGTTGGGGGAGGGGGGGTGTTGATCGTTGGAGCAGTAGAGATATGTTTGCAGATTTTTTTATCTGTTGTTCTGGCAGGGTCTGATGCCGCTTTGAGTTATGTCCCAGTCTATGGGGAGCTTGTGTGGGTTACGCTTGCTTGTGATGATCAGCCTGGAGAGGTTTCAGGATTGTTTGAAGGCCATAAATGAGGTTTCAGGAAAGATTTCTTTCAGGATGGGGTCCCCATTGAGTATGGGCTGTAGTTATTTGATGATACCCCATATGGGTTCTAGTGTGAGATAGTAGGTGACAAATAGGTATGTGCAATCAGAGAGAGGTTTCATTGCTGTATTGAAACAGACTGTCTTGGGGTATTTGGATGGTCATTCCCCAAGCAAGCTCCCCACAGACCAGGACATACCAACTCAAAGCAGTGCCAGGCCCTGCCAGAATAACAGATGCGAAACCTGCAGACATATCTCCACTGCTGCAATTATCAACACACCCCACAACGCACCTTTTCAAGATCCACAGGTCCCACACATGCCTATCACAATATAGGGTGTACCTCATCCTGTGCACTAAATGCCCCAACAACAACTATGTGGGCAAAACCAGTCACTCGCTATGCTTTCGAATGAACTCTCACAGGAAAATGAGAAGACAAAAACACCCGAACACTTTTCACAGGTGTTAAGCCACAAAGCGATCCTCTGTCAGACCTCTCAGTCCTTATTCTCCGCACAACACTTTCGAAAGTGAGGCAGAGAGCTTAAATTCATTACTCTGCTCGACGCTAAAAATAAAAGACTGAACAGAAACACTGGATTTATGACATATTACAACAATTTGGAACCCACTAACCCCCTCTTTTGTCCCATGACTGCAGACGCATTAACGGGCCACTCTGCCTTGAATGGTCCTTTACAGTATGTGCTAACTTCTTAAGATAAACAATTTGTTCCAGACTTCCATTTAGGTGTGACACTGGGAGTACCTTTCCCAGACTCGAGGAAGAGCTCTTTGTGGCTCGGAAGCTTGTCTCTCACCAGCAAAAGTTGGTCCAATAAAAGATATTATCTCACCCACCTCGTGTCTCTGGTTTCCACTATGTATCCCACAATACACAGCGAGAAAAATCCCAGAATGCGCACACTCAGCAGCAAAGCAAAGGATCATGGGATACCCTCCAAGAATGGCTCATGCTTAGTACAAAGCAAGCTGCCACCATGTATACACAGTGATCCAGACTGAAAGAGGGCATAGCCATCCCATGTGCACATTGTCAGTGCAGCTTGCATTTGCATGCGCATCAAATCTATCTGGTTTAACCCTCCATGGAGACAAGTCCTAAGTTACTTGCTCAAGAGCACTCTGGAAATCTGGTGGAACAGGGGTTTGACACTGGATCTCCTGGGTACCAGGCTACTGCTCCTACCGCAGTACCATTTGCACCAGGTCAGCAGGATCTGTGCGAGGCTGATCCTAATGTTGCCAACATCAGAAGGAATTTTTAGAAAATGTCCCTAGTGTAAATAGAGCAGTGATGTTAAATGACTTGCCAAAAACCACATCTGGAGTCAGTCAGTTTTGTGTCTAAAGATGTGCAGCTCTCTGCTTTAATTGCTAGACTTCATTCCTTCCTTGTGGAGTTTATATGCGGGAGACTTTTTTCTTAAAATTTCCCACCGTTGCTACCACCAGTGCTGGTCTTTTGGCGCTAGCAGCATGGAGAGCTGTCATGTGGCCTGGCTGCTGCCACTGTAACTACCATGTTGTCTAACCCTGCACAGGCAGGTCTAGAGAACATGGTGGCTAAAACACCAGTGTCATTTGTGACGTAATCAGAGACTGTCAAACAGGTATGCAAAGAGTTCCCCTCCAAACTGAAGTGGGAAGTTGGGGTTTGTTTGGTTTTTGTTTTTGTTTTTTTAAACACACAAACAAAAAGCCCTGGTTCATTGTTAAACTTGATTTCTAGTTGCAGATCTGAGTGAAAGGTTTGTGGTTTCTGTAATTGGCCTAGGAGTTTCATAGCCTCAGGCTGTACTTTTGCATGCTCTCTGGTTGTTAGCTCAGTTTCAAACAGTTACAATAAGACCACAACTGAGTGGCAACTCTGCTGTAAGCCATTTCGCTCTGTGGTCTTGCCAGATCCTCCCAGAACATGGGTGGCTGCTGATCCTGCTGCAGTGAATCCTCTGTAAAGGGTGCTGCATTCTGGTTTGCTGTTCTTCAGGGGCTGTCTCAGAGTAGAGCTTTCACTGCCTGGTTCTCCCTTTGCAGAGTGACCTAATTCCTTTGTAGTAAGGCTGCAGCCCATAAAAACTGAAGCTGCAGGCCACTGTGCGAATAGCTCTATTATTCCGGCAGCTGTTGTCAGCAGCCTCAATTTCTCTGCAGCGGAAGATGGCACATTAAATATTTACCATACAGAAACAAGGCAAGTCACAGCAAACAAAGGGATCCATTGGAGAGATGGAATTCTCTCATCAGGGCCACGCTAGCAACTTTCTATTGATTGTTAGTGGGTTTTTTTATTCTATACAAGCAGCTTGGAGCTCTGTAGAATCATAGAATATCAGGGTTGGAGGGGACCTCAGGAGGTATCTAGTCCAACCCCCTGCTCAGAGTGGGTGGCATTGTTTTTAATTTTACTTTTCAGATGTTGGCTGGGAAATAAGGGTTTCTAAGACATCATTTTCACGTTAAAATTGACAAGAGCTTGGGGTATTTTGAACCCTAATGGTGTCTGAAGGTGCTTGTAACGGTATAGCAGGGGTGGGTAAATGTGCATACACTGGCCACTGTTTACAGGAAACATCAGTTATGTTCATTGGTTGTTAAATGTACCACAGTGTTGCATTTCACATTTTCAGTATGGGATAGCCACCCATAGTCTGGTTAAATTTAAATACAGTGGTGTGAAAATGCTGATGCTCAGTGTATGATTAGGGCCCTACCAAATTCACGGCCATGAAAAACATGTCACAGACCATGAAATCTGGTCTCCCATAGGGTGACCAGGTGTCCGGTTTTCCACTGTAACACCTGGTTGAAAAGGGATCCTGGCTCCTATGCATAGCGGCAGCCAGGAGGCTCCACACGCTGCCTCCATCCCAAGCACCACCGCTACAGCTCTCATTGGCTGGGAGCCATGGCTAATGGCAGCTGTGGGGGTGGTGCCTGCAGACGGGGCAGCATGCAGAGCTGCCTGGCCACACCTCTGTGTAGGAGCCGGAGAGGGGACATGCCGCTTTTTCCAGGAGCTACTTGAGGTAAGTGCTGCCTGGAGCCTGCATCCTCCTGTCCCAGCCCTGATTCCCGCCCTCCCCCTGAACCCCTCGGTCCCAGCCCAGAGCACCCTCCTGCATCCCAAACTCCTCATCCCAACCCCATCCCAGAGCCTGCAGCCCCAGCCGGAGCCCTCACACACACCCCTGCACCTCAACCCCCTGCCCCAGCCTGGAGCCCACTCCCATACTCCAAACTCCTTGGCTCCACCTCAGAGCCCATTCCTGCACCCCAAACACCTCATCACTGGCCCCACCACAGAGCTCGCACCACCAGCCCGGAGCCCTCACCGTCTCTCATATCCCATCCCACTCCTGCACTCTGAATTCCTCATTTCTGCCCGCACTCCCCATCCCACTCCTGCACTCTGAATTCCTCATTTCTGCCCGCACTCCCCAACCGGAACCCTCACCCCCTCCTGCACCCCAGCCTCCTGAGCCAACTCAGTGAAAATGAGCGAATGAGTGAGGGTGGGGAGAGCGAGTGATAGAGGGAAGCGGGGATGGAGTGAGCGGGGGCAAGGCCTCGGAGAAGGGGCGTGGCAAGGGTGTTCAATTTTGTGTGAGTAGAAAGTTGGCAACCCTAGTCTCTCAGATTGGGGGTTCTGACCCAAATGGCATTCTGTGGGGGGCCACAAGAATATTTTAGGGGGGCTGCCCTTCCTTCTGGACTGCCTTTAGAGCTGGGTGGCCAGAGAGTGGCGGCTGCTGACCAAAGGTCCAGCTCTGAAGGCAGCAGAGCAGAAGTAAGGGGGCAGTACCACACCATGCCATCCTTACTTCTGCACTGCTGCTTGCAGAGGCTCTGCCATCAGAGCTGGGCTCCCAGCCAGCAGCCTCCACTCTCTAGCTGCCCAGTTCTCAAGGCAGCGCTGCTGCCAGCAGCAGCGCAGAAGTAAGGGTAGCAGTATCGCAAACATCCCCTCCCCCCACACACACACACTAACCTTGCCACTCCTCCACAACTCCTTTTTGTGTCAGGACCAACCCCTACAATTATAACACCACGAAATTTCAAATTGAAATAGCTGAAATCATGAAATTTGCGATTTTTGAAATGCTATGACCATGAAATTGTCCAAAATGGACTGTGAATTTGGTAGGGCCCTATGTATAATGTAACCCACAGCCCACAGTCTCCTCGTCACGGTTGAGATGTAGCCCATGGAGACTGAAGGTTCCTGCCGGGAGTGCTCCATCATAGTCTGAACAGCTTGGCCACTCATACTATAAGGAGCATTGTGCATTGAAATCCATAATCTCTCTGGACTGAATTGCTTCTGGACTGAATTTATGTACTAAAAAGGCCGGGATTGATATGCCTCCTCTTATGCAAATTTGAGGTAGTCATAGGGTTCCTGGCAAGTTCCCGATTTGATTCTTAACTGGGCAAAGTTTGTGTCCCTGCAATGTGGGAAATAAAGTAAGAAATCGGACAGTACTTGACTCCAACTCGGTTAAGTATTTTTAAATCTCATGCATGTGGCTGGTGGAGTGGCTTTGTGATTGCCCCCTCTATTGATGACCTGAGGACATTATGATCACCCCCTTTTGTCATTAACCGTTGATAATGTGGCTCCATGTCCAGTTATGTGTGCTGACTAATTATTCTTGCGTGTCACATTGATATACAGGATGACCTGCAACAAGTGTGCTGATAGCAAAAATCACACTGTTTCATGGTAACGTAAACATTTTTGGAAGCCCTGTGTTAAGTGGTGGCAAAGAAAGATTTCTTCTTTTCTTACCATAGTGTTTGAAAAAATCTCATGTGTTGTATGGCAGCCTGGCACCACTTGGAAAAATTTGGATCTTTTACGCTGTGAGGAATTTTCTGTTTACTTCACAAGCAGAAACAATCATGTTCCTGCTGAATTTGCAGGGTTTAACTGCTTTTGTAGAGGCAGATCCATGTCTGGAAAGGGCAAAGTTGGATACTTCTGAGTTCAGGGCAGCTTTGTTGTTGTGCTGTATTTTCTAGGGTCACTTTGTCCTGTGATATGTAGTTTGGATATTGGCTCTGGTTGGCTAGAGTGTGATCCAGTTGGGAGTTGCTCGGTGTATTGTTAATACCCTTGCACAAGAATCTATCTCTGGATGCTGCTAGTTCTTACAGTTATCACTCTGTTTCTACGCTTCCCTATTGTGGGTGGTTAATTGAGAAAGTGGAAATGAAACAACTTTGGAGCCATCTGGAATCAACAGCTTTCCTTGATCCCTTTTGCTTTGTCTTTTGGCCTGGCTATGGCATGGAGACAGTATAGGTCTGGTTGGCCAGTAATCTCCTGATGTACAAAGGTCACATTCTTTTAGATCAGATACCACTGATTATAACGTTTTGTTGACTCACCTGCAGCCCTGAGTTGGGGAATCCATAGAAAGAATGCAACCATACTGGAATAGGCTAAGAAGTCTTAGAAGGTGGTTTATAATTATTTGTTTCCATTATGTACTTGGCACTTTCCAAACACTTGAGAACAGACACTGCTTCAAGGAGCTTTAAGGTTTTGGGCACTCGTTCTGTTAAAGGCTCTTTCCCCCATGCAGGAGGTCATGGGGCAGTATTTTTGCCACCCTTCTGTTCAATGTGTATGGGAAGCTGTTGTAGGAGATAACTTGGGCCATGGAGCCATCAGTGTGCTGATGACACACAGCTCTGCCTCACTTTCATCAGACCTAGCTGGTGCACTGCCTTTGCTGTCAAAGTGCCGAGCCAAGATTGGAACATCATGAAAGCAAGCTGGCTAAAGCTTAATCTGGATAAAACAGAGGTAAATGCTAATGGGTTGGGGAAGGACGGGCGGTGTTCCAGATTCCATTTATTGAGGGGTCTTAGCTACCCATCTTCTAAGAGCTTTGTGATTTGGATGGAATTACAAGATGCCATCTGCATCTGGAGTTGCCAGTGGTGTAGGTAGCCAGAAGCATCTCTTTCTCTCTTTTTTCCCCCTTGGCTGTGGTCTGTGACTTTGTGGTTTGCGGATTAAATCTCATTGCGCTTCACATGGTGCTTCACATGAACACCACTCTGGGCCATATTTGATCCCAAATATGCCAACATTATCCTCAGAGAACCTGTTACACTGATTTTTCACCAATTGCATTGGGCGCAAGTCAAGTTGTTAACTTTGTTCTATAAAGCCCTAAATGATTTGGGACCCAGCTATGGGCGAGATCCCTTACTGTACCTCACTGGCGTGCAGATACAGAAGTTGAAGCTTCCCTGGATTTAATCTAGTGGAGTATTCTCAGCTCTTGACTCTAGAATTCATGTACCTAGCTGACCCAAAAAAGGTCATATTTGCTGATTTTTAAGATGTAGTGTATGCTCTTCTCTTGTTCCAAGTTTTCTCCTTTCCTGCATAGTTATTGCAGTGCTATTTGGGCTCTTTTTATAAATCAAAAAAGAAATGTCTCACTACCTAAATTACGAGAAGGCCAAATATTCTGGTATTTTATATCTAGCAATAGCAATGCATTTGACTTGTATATCCCAGACACAAATATTTTTATAAACCAGGCCTGTCCAACTTTGAAATGACTAAAGCGCCCACAAGAATCCACTGCTACAAATGCCTAGTTAGGAAAGGCATATAACATATCTTTCCTAATTTAATCAGATTTTCTTTCTTCTTCAGTTTCCTCACTACTCACTGGGATTGGAGTGTGTTTTGAAGCCATCTGAGAGGCACTAAATGTTTTCTAGCCTGCATTGTCCCAGCCTCATCCACCCAGCAGAAATAATGTGAAATTATCTGCTGTGTCAGTCTTGTCAGAGCTGTGTGTGTTTGTTCACTGGATAGGAAGGTTCATTGAAGGCCCTTTGCTGAGATGAGGACAGTAATGAAGGAAGATTGTGTTGGTTCCCCCACCCCTTCTTAAACAGCAACAGATGGGAGAGGTCTGCTTGGAGTGAGAGTGGGGGACGCTTCTTGATCTTTGGCTTAGGTCCCTTGTAAACTGCATCTATATCCTCTCTCCAGGGACGTATCCTGCCTTTCCAGGGCATGGACTATGATCAGAACCCTTTCTTTACCACAGCCTCGGCCTCAAACTTTGCCATAGAATTGTGCTCCACATCCTTTTAAAAAAACTGAAGTGTCTGGTCCTTGTGGTCGCAAAGAAAACCATGTCGGCAAAGAGCCTGAAACAGTAGCTCTATCAAGAGATGAATTGCTTCCATCTGCTTGGGGGGAAGGGGTGAGGGGGGGTGCTGGCCTAATAATGATAATGCACATGTCAGCATTAACTATTTCACTGCTGATCATTGTTAGCAGAAGTGTTCAGCGCACATGCCATCCTTATTTACTGCAGATGCAGAGATTGGGGTGGGGACAGTTGAAGCAGCTGATTGCTGGTAAGGTTTGTCTGCGGGAAGAACTAGGAGTTCAGGCCCCAAAACTCATGTGCCCAGGGGAGGGAAAGAGAATTGTCCTCTGATGGGGGAAGCTGAAAGGAACGCTAACAGACTTCTTTTCCAGTGCAGTCAAACATCACCATTATAGAAATCTGCAGCACCTGGCGGATTCACCATGTGGAGGCACCATAAAATAAACTGAAATTAATAAACAGATAAAAATCCCATAGGAGGCTGAGCTGATTGCAGAGTTCACTTTCATATTTAATTCTATTTAAAAAAACCAAAACACATGGGTCCTTGTTTAATGTCTAAGAGATTTTCTTCTCTTACAGTTAGCATCCTGTAAGCCCGGAAACTTCCATTTTCTATCTGTCTAGTGTCTCTTGCCATCTGCAGACAGAAAAATGTGACTCCTGCTGATTCCCATATCAATGGGCATATTTAGAAAGTGAGGCTTTCCAGCCTTGGCTTGCTGAGGATTAAGTTGCTGAGTTTGCTTCCATGTACACAAGAGTGAGTGAAGTGGAACATATTTCACTCCTGCCTCTTGAGTGGAGCAGTAAATTTCTTATTCTGTAAAGTAGCAAAAGCTCTGTGTGGAGTTGGTATGGGAAATCTTCATTCTGCTTCCACATTGCACAGATCAGACATGACTAGAGCTCATTACCACAATACTCTCGTTTTGGATTCCTTTCCAATCCTACAAGCAGGGCCAGTGTAACCACTAGGCAAACTAGGAGGCCAAGGGCGCCAAGATTTGGGGGCTCCGAAAAGCAGTGCCCCAAATTTTTTTTACACTTGCTGGAAAACGAACGAATAAAGAAGAGAGAAACGTTGTTGAACTTGCATTTTAACTTGTTCTTCTCTTTTACATTACAGCTATAGCCTACGCCAGCTCTGCATTGTGGGCATAAGCGTACTGCTTCACTACAGTACAAAGTGGCAGTGACGTCATTTTTCTCGTTGCGTGCAGCCGTTACCCTTTCTGACATGCTGTTTATAATGCTAAGTTTACCAGTTTTTGGAGGTTGTCGACTGAGGCTAACTATTTTTTGTTGAGTTGTTTCAGATCTAAGACTCTGGCAATTGCTGCTGCATCATTTTGCTAATACTTTGTGTCAATTGTGTGTGTATGTTAAGTATTTGAGTGTATATGTTTATCATGTGTGACTATGCGTGGGTAGGTTGTTGAAATTTGTCATATTGATATTGTCAGTTGTTGTTGTATGACGGCGTCTCCACCATTCTAATTTTATAACTTTTATTAATAACAATAATTGGATATTCTAAAGGTAGAATAAAATGTAGTAGATTTTGATATGAAGGAAGGAAGTATACATGAACAATGCCACATTCTGCAGTATTCATTTTTGAAAGTTTATAAGAAGCGATCCTCCGGGGGAAGGGAAAGGGCGGGGAGGCGCAAAATATCCTTGCACCGGCCCTGCCTGCAAGTTGTTAACATTTCTATGCTTAGCATTCCACTCCTAAGCAGTGTGGAGCACCAGTGGAGTTACTCGGGCTGCGGCACTATTGGGAGGCTTGAAGATAAAGCTTAGTGTAGACACAGCAGTGAGTGATCCAAAACCCTTGTCATATAACTGCAAAATACGCCAATATACTGTGCAGCAGGAATAGAGCACTGGTTAAAAGAACCTCAGTACAAAACTAGTATAAATCCATCTTGGGACGCGTCATCAGTGTAGTAAGATGCTTTTCTGTGTGAAAGAAACGTCTTCCATCACTCCAGGTTTTAGTTGTATTCTTCACTGAAGGAGAAACAGCATGTGAAAGGATCAGTTGTTAGAATGCCCATGTTGATTTTACTTGTTAAGGAGAGAGTATGATATTGCAGATTAGACACACTCTGGTAGTGCCAAGGTGAAGCGTCTGAGTCTCAATTAGTCCTTGTGTGCTATTGTGTCCTCAGCGTTCCTGAAGCAAGGAAATGAGATTATGCAGTTTTTAGACTTTGTGTGTGTGTGTGTAAAACTAAACAACTGCTTTCTCTGCTACACTAGTGGCTGGCTGGTAACACTTAAGTTCTGCCTAGTGTACAGTGCATTCTTCACTGGGGTATCTAGGTACCGTACAAATTTTCAAATGTATTCACACAAGGATCTCTTTTTCTTCTTCTTCTCTTTACCCTCATCAGTGGGAATTTAAAAATATTGTTGTCCCTTTGACTTGAGGTGTTAGTTGAAGTTCAGGACCTTGCAGGGTTGTTTCTATTAGGAGGAGAAATTGGGGATATGGGTCAAGCATATTCTTGATGCTCTAGGTCAGTGATACTCTGACCTTACTGGTTCAGGAGCTAAATTAGTGATCAGCATTATGCAAAAGAGCCCCAGTAGTGTGAATTCATTGTTTCATTTTTATATAGTACTGTACACTGTAAAACCCTGTTTCACCAAGCCTGCTTTATCCGGCTTTCCGTGTTAACCAAACCACCAGCCACCCAAGGCTGACAGCAGCTGAGGCTCGGGTTGTCAGCCCTGGGCAGCGGGAGTCCTGCCATGCGGGCCTGACAGCAGGAGTCCTGCTGCCCATTCCCTGGTTTATCCAGATTTTTGGTTATTCGATCCGGCTCTGGTCCCAATTAGATTGGATAATCGGGGTTCCGCTGTATTCGTATATATAACAGTTTGACAGGGGAAATATTTAGTGTGTATCTATTTATGTGTGTGTGTGATGTATGTAATATTATATTATATAATATTCTTTTGTGTGTGTATATAATATTCTCACAACAAAATGACTCAGTATTATTATTATACAAACTACAATTGATTAATAACATAGTAAAAGCATCCTGATCGGTTAATAACTTAGATTGGTTAACAATTAAATCATACAGTGTTTTAATATCATGTGCTGCAAAGAGCCGCAGGAGACACGTTAAAGAGCTGCTTGCGAGACTCAGTCTGAGTATCATTGGTGTAGATATACTTAATCGTGCCTCTGACCGCGGGATGAGACTAGGTGACCCCTTGAGCTCATTTCTATGAGTCTGTGACTGATGTAATCTTGTTTATTAATAAAAAGTATACACCCAGTCCTGTTTTTCTGAACTTGGTAGAAACAGCAGCAGGCAGTTTCCTTGCTAAGAAATTCCCAAGTCTGCTCTTCAGCGAGTTCTGTACCCATGAAGCTGTCAGTCCACACAGCGTCGCTCTGACCTGCTGTATGATCTAGTGCTTTGGGCAGTAACCCTCCAGCCCCAGCTGTTTGTTGCGCCTTCTGTTGAGCCTGAAATAGTGTGTGAGTTATCTATGGACTTTAACAAGGTCTACGGTTCTTTGGATCCAAGACTCACCTGTTGGTAGCCATTAGAACCTTTCAGCATAACAGTATTATTTGGGGAAATGGGAGCATTTTGTCCTGTAGGCGTTTAGGTTAGTGGCAATTGTGATTTCCTTTGGCAAGTAATTCCACAATGTTGGGCCAGTTGTGCAGCATGGGAGGGTGGTGACATGATCTGTCAATTGAGCATGGAATAATCCCTTCTAAAAAACCTGAGGTGGCTTTACTTGTGCACCCTTGCTTCCAAGTGCTCTGCAAACTTAATGGATTTACTACACTAGCTGGGCAAGTTACTGCCATTCCACAGCCTGAGCCCAAAGACACAGAGAAGGAAGGGAACTGCATGGAATGGGCATTCACTTTAGGAGAGCCAAGGTGGATTGATTTCAGTCACAGTGATGTGAATCACAGATTTTAGTCATGATTTAAATCAGCAGGCAGGAAACTTTGATTTAAATAGTTGATTTTAATTGTTTTGCATTTGTTCTTTTAGTTATTTTCCTAAGGAAAGGTTGATTCTCGTTAGTTGGTAGCCATTGAAACAAGTTGATATGTAACTAAATACGGCCCTTATGCTAAATGTGATGTTTCTTTTTTGCTAACCAGGAGGATACACTGTCTATTTACATTTATTTAAGCAACTATACGGCTTACCTTACATTTATTCCAATTTTTAATTTTTACATCTTTTATTATGTTAGAAAATGGTGAATGGTGCATTTTTTATTTACTAGATGATTAGTTTTTTTACTTCCAGTTTGTGTCAAGCTCTATTTGAATGGAAATTGAAATTAAATTAAAATGCACAAAACAGCATTTTAATTTTTTTGTTAAGTAATACTACCTTAAAAGTGATGGATACATACATTTTTTTAATCAAAACACGTTTTGCATTTAAAACAAACTGATTTATTAAACAAAGGCAGTATTGTCTGTGTTTACTGAATTGAACTGATTGTTTCTGGTCACTATGTCCTTCAAGATTTTAGAACTAGTAAATCTCACCCTCTCACACATACTTTTTATTTGTAAATTGGAAGAGGAAAACAAATTTACTGCTTTTTCAACACCCAGTTGGTTCCTTAACTTTGAATGAACTAGTCATTGACCTGAACTAGTTGAATAAACTGAAATGAAGAAAATATTCTCCCTGCGCCTGCAGAAGAGACTTCTGCTGTTAAAAGCTGGGTTAGCACTTCAGCAGACTCTGGTTCTCGGGTCTCAGCCAGTGACTCCCACCAGTTGAGTGGTTTGACTTTCTTTAAGCAGCGAACATGTATTTCTTAATATTATTTTTTTTTTGCATTTCATTGAAATGATTTTAATAGTAAGTTAAGGCCTTAACATAGGTTGTTCATTTCAATTTTAATTTTAAATTGGTTTATGTTTAAAAACAAAACAAAACTATGCTTGATTTAAATGCAAATATCTGATTTTAACATTTTTATTTTTAAAATCCATTTTTTTGTTCACCCTAAGGAGAGCAGAACTGTTGTGTGTTAGATTGTGTTCCCCCTGTATCTCTAGTGATTTGCTTCGAGAGTCAAATGCATGGTGAGTTGAGGACTTGTGTGAGCTGGCTGTTTACATTTCATTTCTAGAGGAGCTGTTTAATGTGTGTTTCCATGAACAGTCTTTCTTTTGCTTTCTTTCTGAATTGACCTCTAATCTCCTCCATTGGTCTCCTGGGTGTGGTGTCCCTTTATTTGTTCAGTGAGCTGAATCTCTGATGAACAGGAGATTCTGTCTGTGTTGCATGATGGGATCTTGTGTGCTTGTCTCTCTCCAGAGCAGGCTATGTGGAGAGCGAGAGAAGGGAATGCTATACCTGAAGCGACACCTCTGTAACAAACGAAAGCAGAGAATACCAGCTATGTCACTACAAATGATCTTTCCAAAAACTGATTTAAAACCATGAGCTCATCTGGAAGGGCTGTCCTGACACCAACTCTTCCTTTGCTAGCCTACAAAGGGAAAACAGCTTTATTAGTTTGGTTTCTTGCCACCACTGGCCTGGATCTTCCTCTCACCCAGTGAGAGATGGCTCTGGGGGAGGACTCTCCCCAAGGGCCTCCTCACAGAGTTCCTCCCCATCATTTCATTTAGCATGGGCTGGGGGGGGGGATGTGTGGCTCCATGGAATAGAGCACAGGACCCCTGGATCCAAACCTGCCAGATTGCCAGCAAGGTGCCGGAGTTAAGGCCATCTGCATGGAGGCCATGCCTCCATATCAGAGACACTTCCTAGCCACACAGCCCACGTCCCCAGAGGCATGACTGCACTGGAGTTGCTCTAGCAGGGAACTTCTCAGGGCACCTGCACCGTGGGGATCCCTGCCACTCTACTATCTTTTCTGACTATAGTTACTTGGGGTGGGGGGAGACAGTGTCTTCCCAAGCCTCACTGCTTGTTCTCCGCTCCTTCCTTTGCTATCTCATGGAGTCTCTCTGTGGATTCAGGAAAAGTAGAATGCCTAGGAGATCCCTGCTATACCTCCCCTCCCCTCCTTCTAGGTGGCAGGAACAGATCTGAGCACACAGGGTCTCTTTTGCATGATCTTTTGCATCCCAGTGTGCAGAAGGAATATCAAATATGGGCAGGTGACCAGCTTGGCTGAACAGCGAAATCTTCGGTGAGCTTAAACTCAAAAAGGAAGCTTACAAGAAGTGGAAATTTGGACAGATGACTAGGGAGGAATATAAAAATATTGCTAGAGCATGCAGAGGTGTAATCAGGAAGGCCAAGGCACAATTGGAGTTGCAGGTAGCAAGGGATGTGAAGGGTAACAAGAAGGGTTTCTGCAGGTATGTTAGCAACGAGGAGGACAGGGAAAGTGTGGGACCCTTACTAAATGGGAGAGGTAACCTAATGACAGATGATGTGGAAAAAGCTGAAGTACTCAGTGCTTTTTTTGCCTCAGTCTTCACAGGCAAGGTCAGCTCACAGAATGCTGCACTAGGCAACACAGTATGGGGAGGAAGTGAGCAGCCCTCAATGGTGAAAGAACAGGTTAAGGACTGTTTAGAAAAGCTGAACATGCACAGGTCCATGTGTCCAGATCTAATGCATCCAAGAGTGCTGAGGGAGCTGGCTGATGTGATTGCAGAGCCATTGGCTATTATCTTTGAAAATTGGTGGCAATTGGGAGAGGTCCAGGACGATTGGAAAAAGGCAAATATAGTGCCCATATTTTAAAAAGAGAAGAAAAAGAACTTGGGGAACTACAAACTGGTCAGCCTCACTTCAGTCTTTGGCAAAATCATGGAGCAGGTCCTCAAGAAATCCCTTTTGAAGCACTTGGAGGAGAGGAAGGTGATCAGGAACAGTCAACATGGCTTCACCAAGGGCAAGTCATGCCTGACCAAGCTGATTGCCTTCTATGATGAGATAGTTGGATCCGTAGAAATGGGGAAAGTGGTGGACATGATATCTCTTGACTTTAGCAAAGCTTTTGTTACAGTCTCCCACAGTATTCTTGCCAGCAAGTTAAAAAAGTATGGATTGGATGAATGGACTATAAGTTGGATAGAAAACTGGCTATATCGTTGGGCTCGGTGGGTAGAGGTCAACGGCTCAATGTCTAGTTGGCAGTTGTTATCAAGTGAAGTGCCCCAGGGGTCAGTCTTGGGGCTGTTTTTGTTCAACATCTTTATTAATGATCTGGATGATGGGATGGATTGCACCCTCAGGAAGTTTGCAGATGACACTAAGCTGGGGGGAGAGTTAGATATCCTGGAGGGTAGGGATAGGGTCCAGCGTGACCTAGACAAATTGGAGGATTGGGCCAAAAGAAATCTGAGGTTCAACAAGGACAAGTGCAGAGTCCTGCACTTAGGAATGAAGAATCCCATGCACTGCTACAGGCTGCGGACCGACTGACTAAGCAGCAGTTCTGCAGAAAAGGACCTGGGGATTACAGTGGGCGAGAAGCTGGCTATGAGTCAACAGTGTGCCCTTGTTGCCAAGAAGGCCAATGGCATATTGGGCTGTATTAGTAGAATCATTGCCAGCAGATTGAGGGATGTGATTATTCCCCTCTATTCGGCACTGGTGAGGCCTCACCTGGAGTATTGTGTCCAGTTTTGGTCCCCCCAGTACAGAAGGGAGGTGGACAAATTGGAGAGAGTCCAGTGGAGGGCAACGGAAATGATTAGGGGGCTGGGGCATATGATTTATGAGGAGAGGCTGAGGGAACTCGTCTTATTTAGTCTGCAAAAGAGAAGAGTGAGGTGGGATTTGATGGCTGCTTTCAACTACCTGAAAGGGGATTCCAAAGAGGATGGAGCTAGACTGTTGTCAGTGGTGGCAGATGACAGAACAAGGAGTAATGGTCTCAAGTTGCAGTGGGGAAGGTTCAGGTTGGATATTAGGAAACACTATTTCACGAGGAGGGTGGTGAAGCACTGGAATCGGTTCCCTCGGGAGGTGGTGGAATCTCCTTCCTTAGAGGTTTTTAAGGTCAGGCTTGACAAAGCCCTGGCTGGGATGATTTAGTTGGGTTGGTCCTGCTTTGAGCAGGGGATTGGACTAGATGACCTCCTGAGATCCCTTCCAACCCTGATTATTCTATGATTCTGTGATCTAGGGAGGATGAATCCAAGCAACTAATTTAAAGCTCTGATTAGCAACTGCTTCTTTTAGGCTGGGCAAATGATGTGTTGAGAATAAATGTGCTGATAATAAACCGCTATCTGCGCGGGGTTGAAGATAAAATGGTGAGTAATGGGGGAAGGAGCAGTGAAGGCACCACCCAGATTCTGCATACAATCTCTGAGTAGCTGAGTGGTTTTGACTAAAATGACCAGCAGTGAAATCTGACGAAGTGGGAATTCATCCAGGAATGCTTATGCTCCAATACGTCTGTTAGTCTGTAAGGTGCCACAGGATTCTTTGTCACTTCTTTCAGCAGTGCAATGTGTATGTTACCATGTAAATTGCCATAGACTACACAGGAGAGCTAGGTGGGAAACTGTTTTCTCATCCCATGAGCATTTTCATGATTTCAAAAAAGTTTCCCATCTTGAATTGGGCCAAAAAGTTTAAATCTTGAAAAATTTTGCAAACCGATAATTGAAAATAACTTTCAAATTGGGTCAATTGAAATGTTAATTTTGACCTTTTAAAGATACTGTTTACTTTTTTAGTATAACTTAACTAAAATTTCCAGATGAAAAGTTGCTTCCCTTTAAGACAAAACTTTGTTTTGAAAATATCAAAGTGGGTGGTTTAGAGTAGACAATTCAGAAACGTTTTCCCAAATTTTTTTCAAAATGGGAAATTTTGTCAAAACCAAGCCTTTCCTAAAACAGTTTCAATGAATCCCCCAACTCAAAAATATTTTGAAAATACCAATTTTTCATCAGAAAATTCCTGACAGGCTCTACTACAGAGTTAACACTCACTGAGAAAAATACGGGGTGGATCACATCTCTCAGGGCAACTTTTCTGTCTGTCTGCAGACTCAGTCAGGCAGCACTGTGTCTGGTCCCATTTGGAAGGTTTTCTTTGCAATATACCAATATGACTTTTGAATAAAACATTTGAGTTTGCTCACATAGCCCCAACCAAATTTCTTAATACCGCTCGTTATCAGCTCGGAGTGACTACAGGGTTGGTGGTGCGCCTTTGATTGTTGCTTCAGTCTGCTCTGGAGAGATTTAGAGCCATCTAGGGAGAGGGGCTATTAGACTCACTCCAGCAGGGAAAGTTAATTAAAAAAGAAATGTGACAGAACCAGCATGCGCTGCCTGAGTCATAAATACCCAGGAGCTATGTATGATCCATTTGTATTTAAAAGTCTAAACCTAGTTCTCTGATTATTTCAGGAAATTAAACTATATATATGCAGATTTGGTATCTCTTGTCTACTACTCATCTGATTAACTGTCTCAGGCTAGTTGAAACTGAGGGACATTCTCTTGTGCACTTCTGTAAACCACAGTAATTTACAAATAGTGCAAGTCTTAGGCAGACCTCATGGTCCCCAGCACTCAGTTTTATTGGTCTTACTTCCTGTTCCTTTATAGAATGTAGAGTGGAAGCAACTTTTAAATCTACATCTTTATAAAGTCAGATGGTGGAATGCTATATATAGGAGCCTAACTCCTTTCGAGCATTCCACCCAAAGTGCCTGTAATCCATTTTCCACATCCTGTTGGATGGCATATGGATGTTTTCCACACCCTAGCAGGGTTTTTGTTTTCTACAGCAAAAGTCCCAGAGCTGGTACTCAAACTGGATGCTTTTGCTGCATACAGTTTTGGTAAATAAAATGGAACACTAATGTAAGTTTCAGGCCAATAGTATTTTTCCATTTTTGGGAAAGGATAATGTGTCAAAAACAGTTTAGAATGGGCTAAACTTGTAACTTTAAGGGGTCATGACTGATTCATAGACTTTAAAGCCAGCAGCTTTGAAACAAAGTTTCCTTTATACATTTTTTTCCATTTCATTTGTTTTCCTGATTTACCTTGTATCCCACCCTCTGTAGCGATTCTATCTCAGTGGCAGCCTCCTGTGTGTGTTTAGGATTTTTAGCAATTGAACAAGGGATAGTCTGTCAGGTGAACCAAGTGATGCCAAAAAATTCTGTTTACAGTGAGGCACAATCCAGCTCTGCTTTGGAAGGTCATTCTCTCTGCATGTATGCAAAGCTTTACCTGAACCTGTGTTTACCTGTGTTCTCTGAAGTGGGTGGCTAATTACTTGGGAACTCGGAAATAATCACAGTTCAAAGCAACGATCTGTTAATTTTGTAAGCTGCCATTCACAGGTGCCAGTTTGTGAAATGAGTACTTTTAAAAGCAGCAGGGATGAGATGGTCTATGCTTGCCCCCAGAATGGGACTGAAAGTCCCGTTGCGTGAGTGATTTGTACCCCAGAAGTGTAAAGCTGCTTGTCTCAGAATGTCCCTTCTTTCTTCTCCCCCTCCTTTGAGAGCATCCAGTCCTGAGAATGCAGAGCTGAGATCCTTACATAACTTAATTGAGCTGTTGAATGGGATAATTAAATGACTACGTGAAGTATGCAGAGACCCTGGAATGTGCAGCCTTGCAAAAGCACTTGTTTTGAGCTTTGCAGTGTTAGAGAGTTCACACTGTGCTGAGACCCCTTTTTTGTCCACCCTGGGATGTAGGAACTAGTGTCTGTCTTAACTTTGAGCAGTTTTGTACTAGAGAAGTATTTAGTTTATCCAACTTACTAAGAGTGCTCTTAGCATCACTCTTCTAAACCGTGAAACTGAATTATTTGAGTAGCCAGATTCTGAGCTGTTCACCCTGAACCATCGCACTCCCATTGGCCGACACTTTGAACGAGTGATGTGTTTTAAGGCTTGAATTGCAAGTGCCAGGGAAGCTAGAGGACTAATACTGAGCTCCTAGATCACTGACTGCTGTGATGCTTTAGACTGCCTCTGGAAGCTGGGAAAAACCACCCTGAAGCTATTCTCTGGCTAAGTAGTGTGAAGTATATAACCCATAGTGTAGAGCTCCTTAGTTGGAATTGATAACAGTGACGTTCACATGCTCCAGAGCTAAAATGCCAGCTAGTTTCAGGGGAAGAGGAAGGGTCTCTGGGACTGGAGTTCAGGAACTGCGCTGCAAATTAGGAGCCCGTCTTTGGTATAGTCTCCTGCCTTGGGTGTATTTAATCTCTCTGCCTGTTTCTCCACATGTAAAATTGGGCTGCTAATATCTGTCTATTAAGGGTATTAGATCATGTTTGTAATGTTCTGTGGGGCAAATCTCAGTCTCTGTGAAGTCCTTTGGAAAACTTCCACTGACTTCAGGGGGAACTGGATTTAAATATATTTATAGAGAGACACACACACACCTCATAGAGCTGGAAGGGACCCTGAAAGATCAAGTCCAGCCTCCTGCCTTCACTTGCGGGACCAAGTACTGATTTTTGCCCCAGATTCCTAAGTGGCCCCCTCAAGGATTGAACTCACAACGCTGGGTTTAGCAGGCCAATGCTCAAACCACTGAGCTATCCCTCCCTCCAGGGCCTATATAAATACTAAATATTATTTGTTATTGTCACTGCTTCCAAACAGGAAAGATTGGGCTCCAGGAGTGAGTTATTTTCTTTTGGGAGAGAAATGAGTGGAATAGACACGAGATATTTTTTCCTAGCTTTTGTGTGTTTATAATATGTGCGTAGTTCCTGTTTTTCCTTTTAAGCAGGGGTGGATATTAACCAGCAAATCAACTCTAAAGCTGACAGCTCACCGACTTGAGCGAGTTGCTGTGTTCAAACCCTCAGTCAGACAGCACTTCCTCTCACAGTGTCCCAGCTGCTGACTTCTGTGGCTCTTAATCTCGCCACCAAAACATTACAATAATTTCTTTTACTCAGACTCAGAAATCTCATGCAGCCTTGGCAGATTTGCAGAACGAAAGGAAATCCTACCTGAACACCAGACTCAGACCCTCATGCACACCTCTGCCTCATTCCATGGACAGACTTCCATCTGTACTTTTCTTTACTTACTGTAGTTTACCTGTAACACCTGCCATGACTGTATTGTTTTTGTAGTTTGTTTCCTTGGTGTCTTTGGCTGCACATTCTGCATAGACAGTTCCACTCTTTCCCTTGTATAGTCAGTTTCTCCCTCTGTTTGTTTGTGTGAGGTTTTTCACACAGCTTCAGGGGAAAGAAAAGCACTTAAAATATCGTTGTAATGCCACTAGAATTGTAGGGAGACTCGAGCAGGAGTGGTATCTGAAACTATTTTTAACTGAAAAATTGAATTTCGCTAGAGTTCAAGTTGTTTGTGTCCCTTTAAATCTGAGGATCTCAGAGCACATAACAGGTAAGCATTCTATCCATTTTAGAGATGGAAAAACTGAGGTACAGAAGTTGAGAGACATGCCCAAGGACACATGGTAAATTGGTGTCAGAGCTGAGAATAGACCCAAGACCTGACTTCTGATCTCATGCTTCGCTAGCTTTTTTTCTTGTATGCACTGTGATACGTTATCCCCTGCCCACCTTCTAGACTGTCAATTCAAAGACATCATGATTTTTACTAGGACTTCTTATCCTATAGAAATGTCAGCAGTTCCACAAGCACTTTCTTGAGAGCATGGGAAGGCCTCTCTGGGGGGGCAATTAGTGACTGAAGCCCGAGTAGCTAACGTATAGGCCTGATCGCTGACATCAGTGCAAAAACTCCTTCTTACAGTGTCTGATCCAATGCCCATCAGAAGTAGCTGGCAGGCTGTATGTTTGTATGCTATGGTCTGCAGTCTGAGGGCAATGGATCTGCAGGGCCGGCTTTAGGCCAATTCCACCAATTCCCCCGAATCGGGCCCCGCGCCTAAGAGGGCCCTGCACCCAGTGAGAATCCCTTCCCTGGCTAGAGGCGCCTTTTTAATTTTTACTCACCTGGCAGTGCTTCGGGTCTCCAGCGGCACTTCAGTGGCGGGTCCTTCGCTTGCTCTGGGTCTTCGGCGGCACTTCGGTGGCGGGTCCTTCGGTGCCGCCAAAGACCTGGAGCGAGTGAAGGACCCACCGCCGAAGTGCCGCCGAAGACTCAGAGCACCGCCCGGTGAATACAAGCCCCATGTGTTTTTCTACAGGTGTTTGTTGTTTTGTTTTGTTTGTTTGTTTTTTTTAGTCATCCCTGCCGGGGCCTCGTTGAAACTGTTCGAATTGGGCCCCGCACTTCCTAAAGCCGGCCCTGTGGATCTGGTTGCTATTGTTACTTTAGAAGCCCTGCACTGCAAAGCGGTTCTGGCAGTCTCTCTCCAAACATTCCCCAGATCTTTGATAAAGAACTAACCAGCCCTCCATTTTGGCTGCAGGCACTGTTGTGGTACTGCAAGTGCTCTTTTGGAAATGCTGACAAGGAGCCGCCTTTTCACACCATCCTCCTGGGACCTGGGACTGACTCCACAGTGTCTGTGGAATCAAAGGGGAAAATGGTTTGAAAGGACTTGTTTCCCCATGACAGTGCAATACAGAGGAGCTTATTTCTTCGTTTCTCTCCCGCTTCTTGCTATGCAGAACGGGTCTGTCTGAGCTGAGCCATTCAGTCCTTGTGAGTATATTCATATTTTCAACCCCGGGAAAGTATCCACAGATAAATATGTTGCTTGTTTACTATAAATATTTTTCCTGTTACTCAAATCTTATAAACCAGCGTAGCGGCCCATGAGCTCATCACATCCTCTCATGCTGCTTTCAGAATTGCAAACTTTGCCTAGCGTGGGATCTGGTTCATGCGCAGCTTCCTGATGCTGAGGGAAGCAACAGTGACAATGGCAGCCATTGCAGTTGTTCTCCAGCCAGACCAGTAACATATTACTGGTTTCAAATGAAACCAACTTTGTCTATTAGATTTAAATATTAGATTAAGAAATAGCTACAATCAGTGCAGCTTTAGGAAGATACGTACAAAAGACACATGCACACTTAGATTTAACACAGCAGCTGCCATATGGTAAGTAAATAAACACTGGCAATCGAGTCCTTATTTGAGGGTCAGCAAACCTGTCACTTAACAGTTACACTCCTTTGCAACTCTGACAGTCTCTGACTTTAAATCTATCCCCAAAATGAATACAAAGTTATTGCTCTTAGGGTATGTCTACACTACGAGATTATTCCGATTTTACTGAAACTGATTTTTGGAAACAGATTGTATAAAGTCGAGTGCATGCAGCCACACTAAACACATTAATTCGGTGTATGCATCCATGTACCGAGACTAGCATTGACTTCCGGAGCGTTGCACTGTGGGTAGCTATCCCATAGCTCCTGCAGTCTCCCTCACCCATTGGAATTCTCCCCATACAGAGATCAGATTCAGTATCTCCTGTACGGTCCATGCTGGAGCTCTTTTTTGATTCTGGGACTGCATGGTCACGTGTGCTGATCCACACTGGGCAAACAGAAAATAAAATTCAAAAGTTCGCGGGGCTTTTCCTGTCTACCTGGCCAGTGCATCCGAGTTCAGATTGCTGTCCAGAGCGGTCACAATGGTGCACTGTGGGATAGCTCCCGGAGGTCAATACCGTTGAATTGCGGCCACACTAACCCTAATTCGAAATGGAATGTCGATTTCAGCGCTACTCTCCTTGTCAGGGAGGAGTACGGAAATCGATTTTAAGAGCCCTTTATGTCAAAGTAAAGGGCTTCGTTGTGTGGACGGGTACAGGGTTAATTCAATTTCACGCTGCTAAATTTGAGATAAACTCATAGTGTAGACCAGGCCTTAGTGAGCTTGGTTTGAGAAGGACTCCTAAGCATGTTAGGCTGAAATCGCTTCTGGCACTTCTCCATTTTCAACCTATCTCCATACGAAATCTGCAGAGACAGCTTCCCTCCCCCATAAATAGCACAAGTACTCCTGAGGCCGTGTTTCAGGGAATTTAAAGGAAATTGATAGAGACCATGTGTATTGACTATTTCCTGAATAATTCATTGCAATAATCCAATTATCGAAGGCCTGCAAAGTGGAAAAGTGAGGCCAAAGTGGAGGCCATTGATTTTTGGACAGGCATATTTAGCCAGGGTAAGCCTCCAGGGCTTATATAAGGAACAGGATGATTGCAGCTGATTGCCGAAATAATACACAAGGACAACTAAATAGCATACATAGTAGCGCTGGAATGGCCAATTCCCCGCTGTGCACACCTCGGCAGGGAGTACAGTGATCAGCCCATAGCCCTAAGCAGTTTGGAAGCACATGTCTCGGAAGATATTTAACCCACATTTGTCCTTCTAAAGGTACTGTTTTTGTCTTGCATTTTGTAGTATTTCTGTACATAAAGACTCTGCAAGGAAGCACGCCACTGGAACAGTATGGACTGGACTGTCTCTGCACAAAGTCCTCGTAGGAGGAATGTTACAGAAGTCAGGAAAGCTGGAAGTGGCACCTAGAGTCCAGGACAGATTCCAAATAGCTTGAAGAGTGTGGAACAAGGGATACAGAAAAACATCCAGTATGGACAAGTGATCATGTACGCAATCTCTGAGCCTTCTAGGGGTGCGGAGTTAGTTCCATCAGTTATGTTCATTTTTTAATTCTCTTTACTAAATGCTGTTCTTTCAGTCTGAGCACGTAAATCAGGGATTTCCCTGATTCTTTGTGTTTCTTCACAAATCAACCCCCATGAAAAGAAGTATGGCATCTGACAGAAATGGCAGAGCCTGGGTGAAAGTAATGTACAGCTGAGGCTTTCCCGGCACTTGGATGCTAGGAGTTGTAACCTGGAAGTACAAATAAAAGAAAAACTGCACACGTTTGGCACAGCTCAGAAATGTGAAGGTTGTTTTTCATGCCTGTTAAAACAGCATGGAAACTGGTTCACACTTTCTTCCATTGGGCTCCCACGACTCCAGAGTCAGTAATGAGCAAGATGACAGCCCCAAGCATTCAGCAGAGAAATGCCAATTGGAATTAAGAGCACAGGGAAATTACACTTTTTACAGTTTATACATGGTGACAAGCACTGCTGCCCTCTGAGCCTTCATGCTGTGGCACTAAGGAAAGTGAGTGTGGGTTTCCTTTAGGTAAAATGTGCACCTCTTGTGGAAATAACTCCCAATATACACATTTTAAAGCATTTAAAAATTCTGCTTCTGAAAAATAGTGTTGGCTTGGTGCTCTGAAGAACAGGAACTTAGACGGTGAGATAGGCGCCTTCGATCTAGCTATCTTAGGGTATGTGTACACTGGAGCTGAAAATATCATTTTCAGCTCATTGGACATATCCATGCTGGCTGTGATCAGGCTAGCCTGCTAAAAATAGAAGCATAAGAGTGGAGGGAGCACGATCCCGTCTGAAACCCTAGGTGCATACTTGAGCGCCTCCCTCACCCGTCCTGCTGATCACAGCTTACGCAGGTATGTCTACCCCAGCCAGAAATTAGACCTCCATCTCGTGTGTAGACATTATACTGCCACCTATCACCATAGTATTCAAGTGCCTTCCGTGTAAAGTCAAAATCAAGAGTGAGTTCCCTAGTGGACTTCATGGAGTCTCTGGTCTTTTCAGAATGAAAACCCTGCTCAGACTGGAGGTTTTGGTTTTGATTTTTATTTTTTGGCTTGGTTAGAGTTTAAAGCTGGAAAGGGTTGCCAGTATTGTGAGCGCCATTCTTTGGTGGGAGGGCTTCCTCAGAGAGGAAGGTTTTGCAGCATTTCCTAAAGATAGTCAGACTCTGTATTTGCCGGATCTCCTCTGAAAGTTGGTTCTCAAGCCAGATTCCCCAGGACTGAAAATACTGAGCTCTGCTATCAGATCACCACCCATTCTCATTCAACAGTGGTTGACAGTTCTTGCTGTCCGATGGCTCTTCAGTGACCTGATTTGGAATGAATTGGTGGGTCTCAGTCAAGTTCTAAGTAAACCGGGTTTCCCCGTCATGAAAACTACAAGTGCAATTGGCACAAATGGCACCCTGCTTGTTGACAGTCTCTGGAGACTGAATATGCGGCGAGCCCCTCTTATTCTTGGAGTGTAACCTTCCAGGGAAAGGTTGAGGCATGTTGGCAGGGGACTTTTATGTTAGCTGGAGGGGTGGAGATGCCTTATTTGTTTGGGGTGGACTAGGGCTAAAAAAAGAATAAAGTAACAGCTGTTGAATGTGGCTTTAATGAGTAGTTTTGTACCATGACTAAATCTGTCCACTTTAATCAAATGAGATAAACGAGCTTCTGTTCCAAACTCAGTATTTCCGTTATTACTGGGGTCCCTACATTCCCCAGCTGGTTGTGGCCGTACCTGCTTTGTGCTAAATAAAGATCTTCAGTCTGCAGAGCTGGAGACCCTGCCCCCTTTCCCCTGCCTCAAATACAATTCAGTTGCAATCTGAAAAATGAATGAACATAACCCACTGCTGGTGAACTGGGTCGTGAAAAACCTGAGCCCTTGGAAGTCCCAAAGCTATAAAACCACAATCTGTCTGCTTTGTATGTGGGCAAGGGGATTTAAAAGGAAATCCTCTTCACCCCTTAGGCAGGCAATTCATTGGCTTACTCTGCAGAGAAACCCCTCTCTGGTGAATAGCACTGTCTCCTGCTGTGTCTCCCACCGATCAGACAGCAGGAGGCGGCTTTGTCTCCTTGCAACAGGAGCAGTAGTCTGTGGGTTTTCTGTTTTTTCTGCCTAACCCCTTTCTTCTTAAATGTTTTTCCTCCAGTTCCCTTTGCACCCTGGCTGCCCAGAGGCTTCTACTAGCCCTGGATTGGCCCTTCTTGCCGCTAAGCTATCTTCCAGTGGTTTATACATGAAGCTTGTGTTGTGACGCTAAGAAGAATGTGTGGTGTGAACAGGAGGCTAAAAATAGCTGAGGATCAATAATTATAGCACAAGCTGTGCTTCTATTTATTTAAACAAGTAATCTGTATATCGACAACGCAGCAAGAGGCTCCCCCGAACCCTGTGCTAATACAGAGTGAGGCTCTATGCCTGCACTCCTTCACGCTGGGGAGGGGTGCACTGAGAACTGAAGATGAGCCAAAAGCTCACTGATCTTTGCCTACATCTGTCAAGAGATGTGAATACTCTGCATTTTTGCAATTCTGGGGCCTGGGTTTATCTTCTGCTTTTTGGTGTCTGTGAAAGACGAGTTCCTGGGCTTTAACTAGCACATAACCGCAGCTTAACTCGTCCATTGGCCAAAGAGACTGGTGGTCAGTCGTGGGCCCCATCGGGGGGAAGTCAGCCCTGGGCAGAGGGCCAGCCCCAGGCCTACACCTCATTTACATCCCATTTAAGCTTTGCAAGTGGGGCAGCACGTAAGGGGGACTTAACTGGTGCCTAGTTTGTGCTGGTCCTTTGCACTGGGGGAAACAGCACCCTTTTAGCGCAGGGCCCTGATTTAGGAGAGAATGTAAGCACATGCTTAGCGCTGCCCTGAATAGGGCCAGGTTTTCGAGATCTTTAGGCACTTAAAGATGTGGATTGACATCCAGTGGGCTTTTCAGCAGGGTCCAGGTGCCTGTCTCCTAGGGGGAGCAGCGAGAGTGAGGCACCTAGCTGCTTTTGAAAATTCCACCTATGCACATCTCTAGGTGCCTAAACAGCTTTGCAAACCTGGCCCCAAATGCCTGGCTCTGAATCCTGTCTGCCGTCAAACTTTACTGAGAAGCGACAAGCCAAGGACAGTGTAAAGATTTCATGAATATTTGTTTCATCGGATACTTTCATTGGTACAAGAGTGTGTGGATTTGGAGATCCTTTGGTGGTGGTGATGGATTTCTTTTGAAAGCCCGAGACCCTCACTAGCAAGCTTATTGGAGCTGAATCTTAGTTTAGCACAAGTCTGGAGGCATTGCAGATTGATTCTGTAGTGAGTCAAGAGGATTAAGTCTGTCTTGGATTTCCATTGGTGAAGCTGACCCACCACTGTAATCTTGAGGAGATTGAAGAATTAAATCTGTGATATCAGACTCTGCCTTCAGTACAGCCAGAGTGTTAGATGGTCACACAGCAGGGGACTAGAATACAGGTCAGGAACGAGTGAGGTAACAGTGTACAAAGGGTGTGTGTGTGTTGGGGGGGGCTCCGTTTGGAGCCCTGGGGGCAGTTTTCAGTCCTTTATTTCAGGAAGAAATGGAAAAAGGTGACAGGGCTGATCAAAGGTTTCAAGGGTTGTAACTAGGAAGAGGTTCAGAATGTTGTTACATTCACAAGAAAATAAGCAAGTGAGAAGACAAGTTCAGAGAGGGAAGATGCTGCAAAACCTGTAACAAGAATAACATTCAAACCAGCTAGTGAACACTGCTCCATTTTTCCCTGTGACCCCTGTGAATTTTTGGTTGTAGTTTTTATTAAGCCTGCGTGTTCTTCGGTTTCACCCTATATTTTGCTTTGTTACCCACCCAGTGGAGGGAAGGGGGATTAAATTTGCTCTTAGGGCAGAATTAAGGCATGGCTGCATGAGAGAGTTTAATGTAGCTCTCTAAGGTAGCCAGTCTAAGGCCTGCTGTACACTATGGGATTAGGTCGAATTTAGCCGCGTTAGGTCAATTTAAAAATGAATGCGGCCACACAACCAACCCCATTCTGTCGACCTAAAGGGCTCTGAAAAACCAGCTTTTGTACTCCTCCCAGGTGAGAGGAGTAGCGCTAAAATCAACTTTGCTGGGTCGAATTTGGGGTAGTGCAGATGCAAATTGATGGTATTGGCCTCCGGGAGCTATCCCAGGGTGCTCCATTCTGACCGCTCTGGACAGCACTTTGAATTTCGATGTGCTAGCCAGGTACATAGGAAAAGCCCTGGGAACTTTGAATTTCATTTCCTGTTTGGTCAGCGTGGCGAACTCAGCAGCACAGGTGACCATGCAGTCTCCACAGAATCGTAGAATGTTTCTATGCTCCCCCATCATCTCTGTCTCTGAGATTATCACAGATTAGAAGGTGGAAAAAAATGCACTCGCGGTGACATGTTTTCTGAGCTCATGCAGTCCTCCTGCACTGATAGGGCACAGCTGAATGCATGGAGACATTCGGTGGCAGAGGCCAGAAAAGAATTAAGTGAGAGCAAAGGCAGGATGCAATGCTGAGGCTAATGGGGGAGCAAACGGATATGATGAGCCATCTGTTGGGGGAGCAAACGGACATGATGAAGTGTCTGTTGGAGTTGCAGGAAAGCCAACAAGAGCACAGACCCCCGCTGCATCCTCTGTATACCTTGTCTGTTATCTCTTTTTTTGTTTGTTTTTTTTAAAATTAATAAAGAAAATGCATGGTTTCAAAACAATAGTTACTTTATTTCGAAGGGGCGGAGGGTGGTTGGCTTACAGGGAATTAAAATCAACAAAGGTGGGTTTGCATCAAGAAGAAACGCACACAGCTGTCACACCGAAGCCTGGCCAGTCATGAAACTGGCTTTCAAAGCCTCTCTTATGTGCAGCGTGCCATGATGTGCTCTTCTAATTGCCCTGGTGTCTGGTGCGAAACGTTTGTCTGCCGTTGCTTTCACGGAGGGAGGGGCAACTGATGACATATACCCAAAACCACCTGCGACAATGTTTTTGCCCCATCAGGCATTGGGAGCTTAACCCATAATTCCAATGGGCGGCGGAGACTGTGAGATAGCTATCCACAGTGCACCGCTCTGTAAGTCGATGCTAGCCACGGTACTGAGGACGCACTCTGCCTACTTAATGTGCTTAGTGTGGACGTACACAATCAACTGTATAAAATCAATTTCTAAAAATCAACTTCTATAAAATCGACCTAATTTCGTAGTGTAGACATATCCTAAGCCAACAGGAGTGAGCTCAGCTTAAGTACTCCAGTCCCTGCAAGCAGTGGTAGCTATGTTGGTGGGAGAAGCTCTCCTGCTGTTCACACCAGCGCTTATGTCGGCGTAACTTTTGTTGCTCAGAGGGGTGGTTTATTCACACCCTGAGCAACATTAGTTCTGCTGACATAAGCTGTAGTGTAGACATGGCCTAACAAATACAGGTGGTGGGTGTTGCCCATGTGTCTGAGCAGACTGACAGGGTCATTTTAAAAAAAGACTGGCTGACTCATATCAATGGAAAATCCAAGAAGACAATGGAAAGGCCAGTCAGCAGGCCATTGATACCTGCCAACTACCGACCAGAGGGAGGAGGATTTCCTCATCTCTCAGCAGGGACACAGAGCAGAGACCACAGCTTGAGAACAAGGGACTGGTGGGAAGTGGAGGGATAAGTGTAGGCTCTAAAAGCAGCTTGGGGCTCTCGCGCCTGGGCTGTAGTTGGTTTAACTATGTTGGACAGGGCTGTAAACAATCCACACTGCTGACTGGCATAGTTTAACAGGCCTACGTCCTCTTATAGACAGTGCTACGGTGATGGAAGAATTCTTCCGTTGACCTAGCTACCACCTCTCAGGGAGATGGGAGAATCCCTCCCATCCGCTGCAGTTTTAGGTGTAGCCAAGCCCTCACCTGGCAACTAAGGCCATGTCTACACTACCACTTACATTGGCAAAGCTTATGTCGCTCAGAGGTGTGAAAAAAACATACCCCTGGGTGATACAAGCACTCATGCGCACATCCGGCATAGAGCAGCTATACAAGCGATCTGACACTGGCGCAGAGAAACAGAGCCTGAAAATAAAAGTTCACTACAGCTTGGCTGGTGAACTGTGGCTTGACCTGACTGGAATGTGCTTTAACCTTTATTTCTTTGTGCTAACCTCAGGACTTCTAACACTGTTCCACATGACTGAAAAATCCTATTCTGTTTTGAAAATGCTGTTTGAGGTGTCACTGCAAATACTGGCTGGGGTGCATTAGTCACTGAGCAGTGGACAAGTCTCCACCCAGAGTCTATCTCTGTTGGATGTGCTGAGCAGAGCTCACAGTGTAAATGGGAGTGCCGGAGTGCTCACAGTTGCTCAGGCTGTGAGGCTGAGTGGCCTACCCTGAAGAAAGAGTGAGACCCTGTGGGTGTCTGGCCCACTAAAGGGGTTTCTGCAGCAGACCTCTCCCACTTCAGGCCCCCATGTCATTCCTGGACCCTGGTGCCCCTTACCTTGGGGTTCTGCCCACAGCAGTACCCCATACTCTGGGTCTCCCCTACCAGGGGAACCCCAGTCCCTTATACCCATCTTGCCTCAGAAGCTACTACCAGTTGTCATCTAGCCCCCTTTCCCTGGGGCAGACTGCAGTCTGTCATGACCACTCATCATTGGCGAGGGGATTGGACCAGCTGCTTCTACCTGTTCTCAGGCTGCACCTGTGCAGCCCCAGTGCCTCCAGTGACATTGCACTCTATATGATTTTATGAAAGTGTGCTGATGAGTGTGAATATAATGTAACTAAAATATGCTTCATGCAAAAGGTCTCGTGTAAGGTATCATTACAAAGTTTATTGTCTACTGAGTGGGATCATCCTATTTGTATAAATGTATCATTCTTGTGTCTGAAACTAGAAATATGAAACATAACTCTGAGGGCCTATTGTAATTATGCAAAGTGTGGGCCATTAATGGTGGCTTGGAATCTTGATGGCTTCCATCAGCCAGGACAGTTGACTGCAGATGGCTCTGTTTTACTGGTAAGTCTTCCTGTAGACGTGTGTGCTGGCAAGTGGGCAATGAAGTCTTGCCGTGACATGGGATCATGTCACCTGAACTGGAATCCATCTTTAACCTGATGTCTTTCCATTGAGAAGGAGGGAGTGGGAACCCAGAGAGGGACAGAGGATTCCTGCCTTATGCAAAAGATATATAAATGAGTGGAACAGAACAAAGGGGGCAGCCATCATGAGAAATCCCGTAGCTACCACCTGCGCTTGAAGAAGGGCTGTATCAGGGGAAGCATTGTGCCCAGACTAGGAGGGCATCCAGTCTGTGAAAGAAATTTACTGAAACATCTCTGAGGGTGAGATTTTATCTGTATTCAGTTTTCTTACTGCATTAGGCATAGATTTGAATGTTTTATTTTATTTTACATGGTAATTCACTTTGTTCTGTCTATTACTTGGAACCACTTAAATTCTACTTTCTGTATTTAATAAAATCACTTTTTACTTATTAATTAACTCAGAGTGTGTGTTAATACCTGAGGGAGCAAACAGCTGTGCGTATCTCTCTATCGGTGTTATAGAGGGCAAAAAAATTGAGTTTACCCTGTTGTGATGATGCGGTTTGCTTAGGTTAAATTCGCCCTGTGCGCGGACCAGCTCAAGGCGTGCAAACCACCTAAATCCTGTGTAAGCCCAACTTTGCGCAGAGGTGAATCTCACCCACACTGCATGATGGAGGTAGAACAGGAAATAACATGTTCGCCTCTATTTAAAAGGGACAAAGAAGAATATGAAAAGTATTCTAATGTCTGTTCTGCAGATCCATGGGATGTCCTCGCCTTGGGAGCAGCCTTCAGTTTCAGGTCTCTCATCTCAAAAAAAAGACTCAAGAAATACTGCAAAGATCGAGAGGGCAACAAAGATTATTAGTCGCCTAGGAGGTAGGAGGGCTCCATCGGAGCCTCGGACTATTTTTAGATCTGGAATAGTGAAAAGTGAGACCAGAGATGACAGAGCATAGAAAGTCATCGATGGATGGTATAGTAAAGGCCAGGTGGGCTTTCAGTTTATTCCATCCCATAAAGAGAGGCACAGAGGGGCACTCAGTCAAATGGAGGCAAGAGCTGTAAAACTGATCAAAGGAAATATTTAAAAATAATGTATAATTAACTTGCCAAACTTGCTGCCAAAGGCTGTAATTGAGACAAAGATCTCTGTAAGGTGTTGAACGTTCCCCCGCCCTTATTAATGGCAATCAGAATTTTGTGTGTCCTCCCTTACCCCTTGCAATCTTGTTGGTTATCCAGGGGAGGTGTGAAGGGTGGGAGAGAGGTGGGAGGGTTCTGGGTGTTTCTTTTTCAGTGTTTTGTTTTGGCAGCTGCTACGTGGCTGGGGCTGTGTCTTTTGACCAAGATACTGACTGATCTGTATCAGGGAGAAGAAATCCATAGTAGAGGGGTGAGAACTTTGGGGATATGTGGTAAGGAGTCTCTATGCCCCAGGCTTAGGGAGTAAACTGACCACCTGCTGGGAGCAGGAAGAAATTTCCTCATGTGGTTTGAGTTGTGTAGTTAGATGCATAATAAGACTTCTCTGCTTTCCTCTGGTTGGCCATTGTCAGATAGGATGTTGGATGGGTGGCTCAGTGATCTGAGGCAGAGCCCATACTGCAGTCTTTGAGTTCCTGGAGGAGAGGACATCCTCAGCCTGTGCTGATGGTTTTCTAGGGTGTGCTTTCCGGATTGTTGGTAATCCATGTGCATTGCCTTCACCCCTGCTGCTGAAGGGAGTGCTAATTACAAAGGTTAGTACCGTACATCATGAGGACCAACACGAACACTTCAGCTGGAGGGAAAGCAGATGTGCCAAGATAGGAGCAGCTGTTTTGAATTGCTGGAGGGGAAGACTGGCAACTCTCTTCAGTGAAGCTGTTTTGCAGCTGTCTCTGCCAGTGTCATCTGAGCCATGGATGTAATTACAGTGTCCGTAGGGGATGAGGGAACCTGCCCCTATTTTCCCTGTGGGCAGAGGAGGTCACAGTGTCTCAGCCCTCCCCTCAGCCAGCACTTGGTCCAAGGTTATTCCACTGATCTGAGAACAATCTTCCCCCTCAGCTACCTGACCCTGACCAAGAGCATGTGGCAAAAGGCCCCTGAGGCCTGGTTGGAAATAGGTCAGTGTCAGTGGGGTTATAAGGGCATTCCCTCCCCCTCCAAGTCACGGCTGTTCTAAATGAGCCCTGCAGGAATGTGTGTCATGTAGCCTGTTTTCTGTGGTGGAGATTCCACTGCTCGTGTTTAGATCCTGCTCCTTTCTGTTTTCTGTGCTGACTTTAATCTCTGCTTACTTTTCTGTCTCTCACATTCCCTTTTTTGAATAGTCACACATTTTTTCAGAGCATCATCTTTGTCTTCATGCACGGTTCTCTTTCCTCTTTGTTGATGATCTGCTGCGTGTATACGTCGACTGTTCGACCTACTTGTCCATAGCTGCATGGTTTGTGTGATTGGCAGAATGACTCTGCCTAGAACTTACTGATTCTGAATGGTGGTTTGAATGGACAAGTTCAGGACCAGTCGTAATGGACCTCAGCCTGGGCTGTCTGGAGGAGCAAGGCTCTTATTGGAAAAGTAGTTTTCCATAGTCTTGAAATAATGTGGCAGATTACATATATGATCCTCAATGATCAGGAAAACTTTGGCAATCTTTATCTAATCCACACCCCTAGTAACATAACATCTCTGAAGAGGTTGCTGAGAGTGGAGATTGAACCCAGGACCTCTGGATCGAAAACCTTGAGTCTCTACTGCTTGAGTTAAAAGACCCACTTCTGTTAGCCAAGGCTGTACCTTCTGTATGTGGCCCAGCTACCACTAGACGGGGAACGAGCAGCACACTGAGTGGGTGTGGGTTACGCTCCCACCCCACCCCTGCTGGGGAAAACAACCTGCTCAAATTCCCCTATAGTAGCCTCTGTGTGTGGCCCAGCCACTGGAGGGAGGCAGAGCACCGCACGAGGAAGTGGTACCTATCCAACACCTGCTCTTTGAACGAAAAGAGCCGTGGTCACCAGTGAGTTTCACAGTGTAGATGTGATATGAAGAAAGTTCAAGGAAACGGAGCAGTGCAGGGCATCTGTGTATGCAGAGAACAGAGCCAGTAACTTGGTTAGCAATAAGGGGTGGCTGGGTGGGTGTAAGTTGCCACTGAGATTTAGACAAGCCATCACGCAGTGCACACGCCTAGAGTGATTTGTGCTATGTGTCAGGCTAGTGCATTCGTATAAAATTGCACTGTGTGTATAGCACCACGAGAAAAACATATTCCAAACAATGCTAATAGTCTGACAAAACAGCAAATCCCCAGAGATTCACGCCTCCGCGCTGCAGTATCTGTAGTACGTGAGATCATCCCATCCCCAAGGCTCTCATACTAACCATGCCCTGCTAGGTGCATTTTGGACATTGCCTCTACCTAGACTTTCTGCGTGCTTTGTAGACTTATTGAGGGGGAGTAGGTGACTTAAAAAATGCTTAATGGGGCAAATGGCGTGAAGATTAACCTCCCTCTGAAATCTAGTGGTGCTGCTAGAATAACCCTTGGCTTCCCCTCTGCGGATGTATGGGGTCAGACCCAGGGGATTGGTGTGTCGTGACCCCTCAGGTTGTTCAATCCCTTTTTGTACCTGGCAGAGCCTCACCATTCATTTGTCAAAAAGTAACCCAGGAGCAGAGATGCCCTATACTGCCCGGTTCTTTCTCTTTCATTGCCCCTATTACACACCACGGTGGCCTGACAGATTCTGCGGACTCTCCCACAGCCTTCCCAGAGTTGATGTAGTTTTGCCCTGGCTTTTGCCATTTTGATCTTTAGATCTCTTGACCCACTAAATCTCCATCATGCAGTTTTCCTGCCCAGCTCTATGTTTAATTCTCTCAGCATTGTGAATGGGAGAGAGAGAAACTCTTCTGACCTCAATAAACTAGCACATTGCCATTTTAATTGTAATAGGTTATTTTCCGTTGTGTTTTTGGTTCCTGGTTTGACTCTCTCATAAGAGATTTTAAGCACCCTCCATGCGGGGAAGTGATATGGATTTTAATTTCTAATCTTTTTTCCCTTTCACAGTGTTTTCTAACTTATTTCCTCATGTTTTCAAATTCCTTCTCCTTGAAATTTCCTTTCATCATATAAGCCGTTCTCAGGTTACCACCATGAGCTATGACTGGGGTATGCACACAGTGTGCGTCCACAACCCCACTGTGTGTTCGTTCCCAGCCTTTCAAATCCTTTGCTAGGTACCCTGCCAGCAGTGGTTTGGGCTTCTTCGCAGTAGTATTGCATTGGTGATGTGATCTCCTGAGGGACCTCTTCCCCAGCTGTTCATATGAAGCATCCTACGTGCTGGCCACCCCTTGGAGCTCCTGGAAATGAAAGGGGGGCTGAGCAGTAAATCAGCAGCCCACATCCAAGCAGGCTGGGATATGAATTCAAATTTTCTCGCCGATGTACTCGCTGGAAGCTGGGGCTCCCCGAAGGGGACTAAATCATAGCATCAGAGTTAAGGATTCTGGGAGCCCGGCTTTGATATCTGTGTTGGGGAGTGCATGGGAGTAACAGGCTGTCTCATCTGTTTGAGTGTTCATATCCCATGGCAGGGACATTCCCATCAGTGCTCCAATTATGGGGGGGAAGTAGGGGCCGCTAGTGAGCAGTAATTGGGCCATGCCACAGAAGTGAGGTGGCCCCTAGCAGCTCCTAGCTGTAATTTGAGCACTGGTTCCCATACATCCCTCCCAAACTCATTTGGGCATAAAGATGACAGATCTTTCTGTAGGGCATCATTGTGGAAGGTCTTGATCGCCAGCAGCCCAGAGGGAGAGCAGAGTGCAGTTCAGAAGGTTGAGATGCACTTTACCTTCCTGCCCTTCTTATGGTCTTCACCAGGCTCAAGACACACCTGCACGCTGCCGGGAAGCAGTCGTGCCAAGTAACCTATCAGTGTATTGGGCAGATTCTCAATCCTATATCTTCTCCTACATGAATGTGCTGACTGCGTGGAGAGGACAAATGCAGGGTTGGCAGATATCTCACTCTGGCACATGCTGGTCTCCTGAATTTAGTCCAGGGCTGGTGGCAATATGCAGGGCTGGATTAACTCTCTTGTGGGCCTGAGGCTATTAGATTTGTGGGGCCCCTGTATACACGTCCTTTTTCTAATGTAAAACAAAATGATCACAATTATGGCATCGAGGCTGTTAACGTTATACTAAACTTTCCTTTTAATTAACATAAAGCCGTTCCGTGGTTACATTTCAGTCTTAAAAGATGTAGAATATAGTTAATTCAAAATAGTCTACTTCCTCCCTTAGAACAGCTGTTATTAGTTTCTTTCTGGGAGGGAGTTTGGGTGCAGGAGGGGGCTCCAGGCTGGGGCAGGGTGTTGGGGTGTAGGAGGGGGTTCGAGGTGCAGGCTCCGGCCGGTGGCACAGCAAGGCTCAGGCAAGCTGCCTGCCTGCATACCGTGGCGCCATGCTGCTCCCAGAAGTGGCCAGCTGCTGGCACGTCTCTGTGCTCCCCCTGGGGGAGGGGGACAGTGTGTCTCCGTGCTCTGCCCACGCCCGCAGGCGCTGCCCCCGCAGCTCCCATTGGCCAGTTCTTATCTTTTTTTGTGTGGGGGAGGGGCTTCCTAGAAGCAGCCACATGTCCCTCAGCTCCTAGGTGGAGGCATAGCCAGGGGGCTCTGTGCACAGCCCCCACCTGCCGGCACCACCCCCACAGCTCCAACTGGCCACAGTTCCCAGCCACTGGGAGCTGCGAAGTGGGTGCTCGGGGTGGGGGCAGCATGCGGGGCTGCCTCCCCCCCCACCTCCAGAAGCCGCAGAGATGTGCCAGCAGTTAGCCAATTCTGGGAGTGGCATGGGGCCATGGCATGCAGACAGCTGGCCTGAGCCCTGCTGTGCTGGGTCCCCCCCTTATCCGGGGCGCTGGGCTGCAGCCCCTAAAGCCCCTGCATTAATTCAGCCCTGGCAATGTGTGGCATAGCGTGGCCTTTGCAATAACCCAGCTGCCGCTCTGAGGGGCGTCTCGTGACTGACACTGGTCTCCACTAGGTTATCTGCTATCCCGGTGAGTACAAATTTCCCTGCCCTCTTCTCCTGAATCCTTGTGTATCATTAGCGCAAGCTATAGACCTACCTGTCAGCTCTGCTTTCCACTTGTGTGAAATCTTTTGGTTTTGAAAAGTTAGATTAAAGATAATCATCCCATATAACTTATTACAAAATGCTGCATCATGGTTTTGGAGCATCGCTAGTCAGTGTATTTAGAGAGATGATCCTATAACTTGGTTCCTATGAAAGAGCTGCATATATATTATCCCACTCAGGTTTACAAAGTGGGGAAAAATGTATATCCACCCTACATCCATTGAAACCTGCATGTTGTGGGCATGCTGGAGATTTTTGTTCTTGTTCAGAATAATTTGGGCAAGTTCTTCTCTTTGTGCCTTTCAATTACATTTTTTTGTTAAGGTGCCCAAAGGCTTTTGTGCATGGGAACCCGTAAGTAAGGCTGCAAGTCTGTCACAGAACTCATGGATTCCGTTACTTTCTGGGACCTCTGTGACTTCTGCAGCAGCTGGTGCAGCTGGCTCCGAGGCCGTCTGAGCAACTCAGGTGGTGCCTGAGCCCCTCCCCCACTGCCCCCTGCCCCACAGCAACGGTAGGAGTTTGGGCACGGGAGAAGGCTCTGGGGTGAGGCATGGGGTTGGGATTCGGGACTGGGTGAAGGCTCTAGGTCTTACCTTGTGGGGGCTTCCTAGAAGTGGCCGCGTGTCCCTTGGCTCCTAGTCAGAGGCACAGCCAGGCAGCTCTGTGCACAGCCCCCACCTGCAGGCATCACCCCTGCAACTCCCAATGACCACAGCTTCCAGCCAATGGGAGCTGTGGAGTGGGCATTTGGGGTGGGAGCAGCATGTGATGCCCCTTGGCCGCACCTCTGCATAGGAGCCAAGGGACATGTGGCTGCGTCCAGGGAGCTGCATGGAGCTGGGTAGCAAGCCTGCTAACCTCCGCCCCCCAGCAACAGCGGAGGGCCTGGGCCACCCCCTCCCATGGCTTCCCCAGGCAGCCCTATGCCCCAGAGCACACAAGTTTTAGTCAAGGGTATATAGTACAAGTCATGGACAGGTCACAGCCATGAATTTTTGTTTACTGCCCATGACCTGTCCATGACTTTTACTAAAAATACCTGTGACTAAAACGTAGGCTTACCCATAAGTTAAACATGTCAACAAAGTTGTGATCCTAGTTAGTTGCTGTTACGGTGACCAGACAGCAAGTGTGAAAAATCAGGACGAGGGTGGGGGGTAATAGGTGGCTATATAAGAAAAAGATCCACAAATCAGGACTGTCCCTATAAAATCAGGACATATGGTCACCCTAGTTGCTGTGCTGCATGCCATGGTCTCTTGAACTTTCACAGCAACAGCAGGGCCAGAACTTGGATCCTCTTACACCAAAAGCATAGAACCAATTAAGCTAAAGAAGAATCTGTTAGCTGTGTGGGACCTATGTTACAAAGTTGAGAAGTTCTCATACTATCCAGTAGAGGGCAGTGATACACACATACTGGAACAGGGGTCTGCAACCTTTCAGCAGCGGTGTGCCAAGTCTTCATGTATACACTCTAATTTAAGGCTTTGCGTGCCGGTAATACATTTTAACGTTTTTTAGAAGGTCTCTCTATAATCTAATATATAACCAAACTACTGTTGTATGTAAAGTAAACAAGGTTTTCAAAATGTTTCAGATGCTTTATTAAAAATTAAATTAAAATGCAGATCTTATTAGTTTAGTGTGAGCCTTGCCCTTGCTGAGTCTTCCAGTGTCTGGTGGCATGTATTTAGATACTTTAAGCTGCACACAGGCTTCTGAGTTGATAATTGGCTGGCAGGAGGTCAGCAGCTGGAACCCCAGATCAGCAACTGAGGTGAATGGAGCTGGCGGCTGGTAGGGCTGAGCAGGGCTGGAAGCCTGGACCCATTTCTGGCAGGGGGCCTGCGCTGGAAGCAAGGTGATGGGGCTGCGGCGCGGACCCCAGCTGGTAAGAGGCCAGCAGCCGGAACCCCAGAGCGGCAACAGGCTGAGCGGGTCAGCCCGCCCAGCTCTAGGGTTTCAGGGGTGGGCTGAGCATCTCTGCCAGCCCCCCTCTGGGGTTTCAGCTGCCAGCTCCTGTCAGCTGGGCTCACAGACCGCTGCCATCCTGGGGTTCCTTCCCCCAGGCCAGCAGCGGGCGCTGAGTGGGACCGCTGGTGGGACCCCGTCTGGCAAGGGGCCAGCAGCGGGAACCCCAGAGCGGCGGTGGGCTGAGCAGCTCAGCTCACCCCACATACAGTCAAAAATTGGCTCACGTGCCACCTTTGGCACATGTGTTGTAGGTAGAACTAGACATTTATATTCATATTATGTAAACTACATAGGGTAATTCTGCGCTTCAAGCTGAGGGTGTCATTCCAGTGTGAGGAGACAGATCTGCGCTAGCTCTGACTGAGCTAGTGTGCTAAAAGAAGAGTGTAGCTATGGTGAAGCAAACAGCAGGAGGGGCTTGCCACCCTGAGTACACACCTAGTATGGTGGAGCTGGCACTTGCACTCTATTTTAAGTGTGCTGGCTCAGTCAGAGCTAACTCAGGGACATCACCTTGCAGCTTGAAATGCTTCTGTACCCAGAGACATTAGTTACTAAGCCAAGGAGGGCATTAAGGCCGGAGGACTAGCTGTTCATGTACAAACTGGGAGAACAGAAACCACCAAAGCTGATGTCCTTTATACTCCGGTTCTAAGTTCAGTCTACTGAATGGATTTCCCATATTTTGATATTCTACCTGCCAGCCATCGGTGATGGGGGATTCTCCCATTCTGAGGCTGTCATCAGACAGGCTGCAGTGAGAAGAAACTTAAAAATGGAGACTTGTATGAATTTACCTCTAAAACCTGTGATCGCCTCGTAACTTAATAGGTTGTCTTCTGTACTTCCTGTGCACGTTTGGACCAGTTCCCAGCAGATTTTTGAGGACAAAAGCACTCTGTGGGGGGCTCACTCTAAAACAGTGACCTATATAAAGTAAAGCAAAGCAACTGAATCTATCGCAATGTGCCTGGGGCTATGTGAAATTTCAAGTGGCTATGGAATCTGAAAAAAGAACAGGAGTACTTGTGGCACCTTAGAGACTAACAAATTTATTTGCACATAAACTTTCGTGGGACCATTCTACGCATCTGATGAAGTGGGCTGTAGGCCGTGAAAGCTTATGCTCAAATAAATTTGTTAGTCTCCAAGGTGCCACAAGTACTCCTGTTCTTTTTGCAGATACAGACTAACACGGCTGCTGCTCTGAAACCTTGAGTGGTTTTCAGCTACAGTATACACACAGTTTTAGATCTGGAGTGAAATGGGTGGGATGCTTTACTGCTGTGGTTCTCAACTAGGGGTACTTGTACCTCTGGGGGTACACAGAGGTCTTATAGGGGATTGTGGCAAATTGCTGGCACTATTATGTTGGATCTCGTGTTTTCTCTTCTTGGGGGGTGGGGGTTCAGGGCACCATTTCTTCCTCCTAAATTGGAATATTAATTGCCCCACTAGTGTCCTAGAGGAGGGGAGTGGAGAGGGAGGGACCTGGGCCCGCTCTCTACTCCAAGTCCCAGCCAAGGGCCCTGAGGATAGTGGTGAACCACTTGAACTGACGGTTCCTTTCCCTGGGCTACATCCCTTTCCTGCCCTTCAGCTTGTGGGGGGGCTTCCTGTCCTCCCTCTGCACAAGTCAGGTGCCCCTTACCTAGGGTCTAGGACTTCTTAGCCCACTGCAGCACTTCTCCAAACTGTCCTCTGCTCCAGCACCAATCCTTTCTGCTCCTGCTCCCACACTGTCTGATTGAAGCAGGGGTTTTTATCATGTGACTGACTGCAGGTGCTCTAATTGGCGTCAGGTGCTCTAATTAATCTATAGCAAACTTTCTTCCCCTTACAGGGAATAAGGCTCCCTTCTAACCCTCTCCTGCTGCCCTCTGGCCATGCTGTATCACAGGGATACATTAACACATCTAGATATTTGCCTAATTTTACAACAGGCTACATAAAAAGGACTAGTGAAATCCATACCCACTAAAATTCCACACAATGACTTGTTTATACTGCTCTATCTACTATACACTGAAATGTAAATACAATATTTATATTCCAATTGATTTATTTTATAATTATATGGTAAAAATGAGAGTCAGCAATTTGTCAGTAATAGTGTGCTATCTCAGTCTCCTGTTTTTATGTCTGATTTTGTAAGCAAGTATTTTGTAAGTGAAGTGAAACTTGAGGTACACAAGAAAAATCAGACTTCTGAAAGGGGTACAGTAACCTGGAAAGTTTCAGAACCACTGCTTTACTGGCTAGAAATCACTCATCTAAGCAGCTTCAGAGAGAAGTGTGTGGCTAAAACTGCTTATACTTTTTAAGCCAAAATTGCCAACTGCCTGCTGATGCTGGTGCCCACTTAGCTTTACCCCCCCCGCACCCCTGACTATGTGTCATTATTCATAGTCCATCAAGTTAACAGCTCATCTTGGTCCCTCTGATGATCAACAAGGCTCAGATGGAAGGCACAGACACTGCCACGCTCTTGGCAGATCCAGCCGGGGTGACTTCCTTGTCATTGCTGCATCCCTCTTTGTCCCTGGCATGTTGGATGCAGATTTCGTTGCCTGGAGTGGTGCCATATATGCATTTGTAGGCTGCAGGGAGAGGCAATCTAAATTATGGGTGCTGTGCAATGATTTTGCAGAGCTGCCTTTTGCAATCAAGCTCCATATTCATGCCAGCAAAAGTGGAAGGAAAACTGTGCTCTTGGTGGTAGTGTGCTACTGCAACCCAATTACCTCAAGTAGTCATAACGAGTATCGAATTCTCATTTAGAGTTCCTGCCAAAATGTATACTTCAGATACAAGACTGATCTCAGTATAGCTACATATTCATGTTCTGGTTGCAGACTGCAGAGGATTATGGAATCCTCTGTTGATTTCCTGCCAGGATTATGGAATGAGGGTCCCACGAGTTAAAAGTAGGGGCTCTGCTCCTCAAACTAAGGTTCTGTCTATACTAGAAGTACAACCTTAGTTTTGTAGCCAAGTTGTGACCTGCTCGTCAAACATGGTTGAGTTAACTACACGCACGGATCTTACTTCTCAGCCCAATTGTGTGCGTGTCAGTACCCATCCCACTTGCAGGACCATGTCAACAGCAGCTCATTGTGGGAAAGACTGGACAGCTGTCCCATTATAGCTGTCACTGACTTCACTGCCAAAAAAGGTGTGCGTTTCGAGGGAGATAACTAATGTCATGTGTATGACAAAGTGGGTATTCACCCACGAAAGCTTAGGTTCCAATACATCTGTTAGTCTTAAAGGTGCCACAGGACTCTCTGTTGCTTAATGTGAGTTAACTATCTTGCTGTAAAATCCAAGTGGAGACAAGGTATGGGAAGCTTTTTTCCTTGATGAGGCGACTTCTCCCCTGGATGGGGGCACAGTGTTAGCTCATGGTCTGGCCAAATTCTTCTTGTCTAAAACCACTCCTTGCTAATGTTCTGTGCTGGGTGCTTCAGGTGGATTCCTGAAGGTCTGTAGGAACATGTCAACATTTACTTACTAGGAACAGAAGACATTTCATTTGATGGGACGTGTGTCACCTTGAACAGCCATAATTCTTATGTTTGCGCTGACGTTGAATGAGGGATTGGGGCCAGGACAGAGGAAGATGTAGCATTTGCTATGGGAGAGCAAGGGGCATCGTGCACCATCTCAAGCACCTTTGCAAGTTTCTTCTGTGCTTTTTAGAGTGAAAAAGAGCTGTGAAGTACAGTGCCAATATCCAGTTGCTGTTGAGCTGTTCTGTTTTGACACCCAGACTAAGTTGCCCTCTAACTGAACTGGAGGGATACAAAGGAGAGTTATATGCCCTGATGCTAGAGAACACAGCGCTCTTGGAGGAGTCAGTTTTCAAATTAGCTGTAAAATTGAGAACCTGAACACCTGAGGACTCCTGGAGATCTCAGAACTGTGGGGATCAGGGGCTAAATGCTAGGATGGGTGATTGCATTCTGCCTCCCTGGATTCTCTCTGCAGCATGAGTGGGATATGGGATTCTTCACCACCTTCTTATTAACCATACCACTTTCTCTGGTGCTCCTCCCGAGCACTAGGGAGTTTCATGGCAGGGGAGGACCGCAGTGGCATTCTTCTTTTCCAGATGGGGTCACTGAGGACCACTGAGCTGAGTGATTTCTCATGGTCACACAGTAAGTGGCAGACTCAGAACTACAAGGCTGTATTTTTCTTCCAACAAGACCATCCCTCCTTTTACTTCCTTCCTGTTCCTGCAACTTCTTTTCACCATAAGCGGCAACTGCGGGTACAGAATGACTGCTCTGTTTCTTCTCCACCTCCCACCTTCCCCAAAGCAGTGGCAGCATGTCAGTGGTGAGTTTTATTTCCTCCCATCTACTTTCAGGCTATTTTTGGGGCATTTAAGGAAGCACAATAATAATCCTTTGTCCTTCTCTAATGTCCTCCCAGCTGAGGATTTCAAAGCACTGTCTGAACACTAATTAAGTCACTCGCCCCCCCCCCCCAGGCAGGTAAATATTTTCTCTGTTTCTTTACTGCATTTTCTCTCCTCTCTTTGTTGCTCCACAAGCCTTCTCCTGTGAGGTATGCACCTTCCAGTCAGAAATGTTGGGCGAGGACTGTGCAGCCAGTCAGTAGCAAAGTGTGTCGAAAGCATTAGGACTCTAGTAGCCAGCCCAGTTGCCTCTTTGTTCCCGTGAAGGTTGCTCCTGGACTGAAGAGACCTTTGATTGTGGGTCCTCCCCACAAGAGGACATCCAGGCCACTTGCAAAAACCGAAGTGTGGGTTGGAGCGTGTTCCGAGAATGCCCAGCCACGGCATTGAGACTGGAGCGACTGTAAAAAAAAAAAAAAAAAACAAAAAAAAACAGGAGTCCTTGTGGCACCTTAGAGACTAACACATTTATCTGAGCATAAGCTTTCGCCCACTTCATCGGGAGTGACTGTGTGGATCAGCCTCCTTAGGCTACCCAGCCTCCTCATTATGCTGTTCCTCCGCACTTTCTCCTCCCCTCACGGATGTGTTTTGGCTTAGAAGACTCAGCAATAAATGCTCTTAGAAGGGCAGGTCTCGGTGGTGTTTTATTGCGTAGACCCCCGTGTGGTTTTCCTGGAAAGACACTGCTAACCCTGGCAAGCCCTTGTCCAGGCGAGTGAGTGTGTGGTAACCAGAGAGCATCTATGTAGAGGGAGACCAAATCCATCCCACTTCTTGGAGAGCCCTGCCTCCACTTCCTGAATCTGATTGTCAGTAGCCCCGGTCCCCTGGCCACACACACGTACCCGCTCACGCCCTCTCTCTCTGAATAGCAGCTCCATCCTGGCTTGGAGAGAGGAGCTCTTTTGTTGTTCAAATCACACACTCCAGCCTGTGGCTGAGTGCAGCAGGCTGGCTCCAGCCACACGATTCTTTTTCTCCTCCTTCTGATATCGGATGATCCACAGCGAGCGAGCAGCCAGCGAATTTCTGTGTTCCTTGCCGAAGGGGCTGTGCCATCCCTGGGCTGTTTGGAGCGCGTGGGAGTGGGTGCTTTGTTGCCCCTCACCTTGCCTTTGCTTCCAGCTCAATTCTGCCTTGTTCGGGGCACTCCTCAGCCTGCAAGCTGGCCCTGCTTTCAGGGTTATACCGTCCCCTCTGCATGCTTCCTCTGCCCCAGCATTTCCATTCGGACGGCGCTTGTTGCTGATTTGCAAGGTTGCCAGCATGGGCTTTTCAGAACCGTATTAACCGGACGAGCCTCTGAGCATTCAGAGAACGGGGGGTGGGGAAGTGGAGCTCTTTCTTCTTGGATATTGTGATCTTCAAGCTTCAGGATTTCTGAGCCGGGAGCAGCCCTTGGCCATGGAGGTGGGCAAGATGGTAAGTGAACAGTTGCTCTTAGTGCATGTTTCCAGTTCCAGCATCCCTTTAGCCTGGCCGTGGTTTGCCCACTGAGCTCATTTTAATCCCCTTTCTTGGATCTGTCGGAGCACCTGCATCTCAAGGTGCTTTTCCCTTTAAGTCCGGTTCATTTTGTTGTCATCACTCCTCGCCCTGTCCATTTAGCCCCTGTTGTGTGTGATTGTGTTTGGGAACACTCAGAAGACTGATATTGTGAGAGTGCAAATGAAGGATGGGGCAGGGGGGGAGGCCTTGTGAAGGGAAATCTCAGGAGTTTGCCTACAAGTTACCCAAATACATCTCACCGTCCAATTCCGTGGTACTTAGTTTCTCTGGACCACATTCTGGGGCTTTAATCAAGCAAAACTCTTTTCCAGTGGAGTCATGGGGAGTTCTGCTAGATTAAAGACCCCAGAATTTGGCTCCCATTGTTTTAATATGTGGGGAAAACAAGAAGTGCCTTTGGGGAGGGGGGCATTGGGGCAATTGTTACAATACAAGCATTGTGCTCTCTGGGGTTGGGAGTTATTTTGGGATTGATCCTCAGACGAAGTCTTATTACTGTGTTTGAGTTTCTGCCCCTCTGCCTGAATCAAGTGGAGTGTTGGGAATTGGGATTCACTCACATCCACCCATCTGAACTTGTTTTTCCCTGTTGCTCTGTCTTCTAGTTTAACACCATTCAGGTTGTGCCTTAGGGACTTGAGTCTCCATGTATGGTGCTGCTGCGAGTTCCTTATGCACATTTGGGCAAGGTTCAAACACATTCTGTGCTTTGCAGAGAGATCTTTGAGTACAACAGAAGAGGGGAGCTGATCCATGGTGCCTGCCTTTTGTTCAGAGCAAAGGCAAGTGCTGGATGCAAATGTACTTTCCGCTCGAAAATAGCTGTGTGGGGTAATTACTAGGTGGTGCACTCGGTTAATACACTAACCTTTCATAGTGCAAATAATAAGTAATAATGGTAATCTTTGCAAAGCAGGCTTTCATGTGCAGAGTGATGTGGTAGTTCTGAGCTGGAATAGCAGGGGCCAGCGTGGGTCAGGACACCGGTGCATTGGCAGAGCTGAGTGGGGGGAGGGAGCACAGTGTGCAGTCCTAATAACTATTCTTGATCTGTCTCCCTTTCAAGATCATAAAAATCCAAACAGAGAGAGGACCGAGGCACTTCTGGGGATCAGACCCATGGCTCTCACAATCACCCAGCATGAGCCTTCCATAGGGTTGCAGCTCTGAGATATTGGCACCCATCAGCTGCCAGGCATTAGGTTGTATGGTTCTTGGTACTTAATTAGATAAATGTATGCATTGCACACTCCTCTCATTTTCTCACATCTGCCTGCTGTGGTGAGGGATTCCTTTTTCTTTTAAGAAGACCTGCGTCTCGTTTGCTTCTCAGCAGAAGTTTGGGGGGAAGGAATTTGACAAAAACTCCAGTTGCTACCCTCAACAGTCTGACTGTCCGTGTACTGGATTAGATGTCAGGTTTTTTCACACCTGGGACCTTGCATTATTCTGTTTTGGATTCAAGCTTAGGACCTGCTTAATTCACAAGCACGCTGCTCACCCACATGAATGAAACACATTCTCTAGCAAGGGAAAATCTGTAGCTACTTGCTTGAAATTTAACTAATGTGTGGCGAAATTGGAGCGTAAGGTACTGTCGGATCATCATGCACCGCTCGATTTTTACCTTCCTCTTGGAAAGGTGTTTTCAGGCAGCATCCTTCAGAATATGCACTTGGTGAGAGAATATGACTGGCTACCCCAAAGAGCAAGGTTCATCCTGAGTGGAAGGTTCTGTAAGGACTGAAATATCATTTCCTTTCTCAGCAAAATTTTCCTTTGATGGTAGAATCACAGGGTTAGAAGGGACTGCAAGTGTCATCTAGTCTAATCCCCTGCCAAGATGCAGGATTTATTATGATGCCAAATTGCTGCAGAAATTTTCCTCTAGAGATTAGATTCTTGGGTACGGAGAGTTTGAGGGATCTCCACTCCAGCCTTTTCCAGTAGTGCACACCCTAAAGCCCGGGGGACAGAGCCAGAACGACTCTGGCTCCTGTTGTGTCCTATAAATACCAAGAATGTCCGAACGCTTATTTTTGCAGCACACTCCAGCTGCTTGATGCGATCGAATATTGAGAGTATTCTGGAGGCTGTGGGAGACTTGTCGTTACACGCTGTGCGTAGAAAACGCAGGGGACCAGTGACCTTCTGTCCTGCAAGCACAGAGATTAAGCAAAGAAGTGTTCAGTGAAAGGTTATTGTTGCATGAAATCCCCACATAAAATACAAAACTCTGCTAACACAGAGAAGGCTTCTGGGCATGCTTGTGAACTGGCTCTGCAACATGGGCCACCAGCTTAGCTGATTGGCTGCTAGTGACATCAGACTCATATCAGTATTTAAGCAATGAGACCAGTGGGGGCTTTTCTGGGGAAACAGCTGCTCAAGAAGTGCAGTAATTCCCTGGGATGCACTGCCTGGGAATATCCTAGCTTGTGCCAGTCAAAAATAAGGTGCAGGTTTTATCTGTGTATTTACTGGCTTGTTTCAGTTGTCTGCTGACTTCTGAAAGTTCAAAGCTGTGATGGGTAAAAACAATACTTAGCAATTATGTTGGACTCCTAATATTTGAAGTGCTGTGGAAATGTTAACTGACGGATGCTCACAGGCCCCTGCGAGGTAGTTAAATATTGTCATCTTCACTTGACAGGTGGGGATGCTGAGCCATAGAGGTTAATTGACTTGCTGTTTGGTGACAGTAGGAGTTGATACCAGAGCCAAAAGTACCTCTGCAGATCCCCCTTCTAGGAGTTACAGCCTTACCTCACAAGACAACAAACTGTTGAGAGTAGTAAGATATGAATAGACCATGCCTGTATCTCCCACCATTGCGTTGTTCTGGAATGGAGGGTATAAACGGGTCTGCTTTCTAACCATCCCTCAGTTCTACTCTTTCTGCCAGCTCTCATGGTCATCGAACCGCTGTCTCCCACACACACCAGTTTTAGTCTGTATTTGGCAGTTGTAGGGGTGTATTGATACATGTTTGTGGCCATTTGTTGCAATGTGTCTAGCAAAGTCCGAGATGTGTTCATAGCCTCTGTTGAGGAGCACCATAAGAGAGCCCATAATAAGAGCAGTGTTCAAAAAATAAAAAGTGTAGCTTGATACCTTCATGCTTGCATGGCTTTTATGCCTTGTGTTTGTGAAGTGGGGATGGAGGGGCTGAGTTTCCTTAATGGATGAAATTTGAATAGTCTTGGTATTTGACCAAGACTCTGTGATCTGAATCTCAGCCTTGCCTTTCTAGTGTCTCAACTGAGAAGAGGAAGAAGTCTCCCTCTAGGCCAGATTTGGAGGATTTTTTGAAGGTTGTGGAGTATCAGAGTGCCGTTGTCTGGCACACTTGAGACAGGTGCAGCCTGCACTCTGAGGGCACTGGGAGCAACATTGCTGCTTTAGAAGTATGCTGGTGGAGTATCGTCACACCGCAGCACGTTTATTTCTGCAGAACCTAGGAAGTCAGAGGAGCAGGATAAGGTTGTCTTTGGATCTAAGGTGTCTGGATTCTCTGGTTTCTGAGATGTTTTCTAAAGAGATCACTTGCTGGATTCACCCTTGGGAGCCCTGTGCACTCAGAACTTCTGCAGGACCCAGCTCAGTCTTTGGAGTCAAGTCCCACTTGTTTCCTAATTGGGGGCATTTGGGCTGCAGGAAAGTTCCTTCTCTCTCGTTTAGAGCTCCCGTGTCTTTGAACCCGGCTCTGTTCCGTGGGAGCAAGGCATGAAGTAAGAAATGTGCTTTATTTGTAGTAAAGGTGGACCCTTCTGCTTCTAGAGGACCTCCTGGCTGGGAAGCTCCCAAGTCTAGGTGGCCTTGATGTTCTGTTTGACCTACAACCACCTTTTAGCCTCCCTTAGAAAGTTTATGGCCCACAGAAAATGTGGCTCTGGAGCTCTCCTTCCTCTCACCTCTTATTCTTGTGATGTTACCCCTGTTGGGAAGATGATGGAGAGCATGGAGGGACACATGCTCATTCCGCGTCACCCAAAAGATCAAGGGCTGGTAAGGAGGCGGGTTCCGCTCTAGAGTGAACCGGAATCTGAACTTGCATGTTTTTCACTGGCAGATGCAGCTTTCCCCCTTTCCTTTCCAAAGTCTTGAGGAAGATTCAACAAGAGAACCATGAGCAGGTTTTGGACCTGCTAGTCCTATCCGGAGACCCCTCTGTTCATCCTCCCTCAGATCCCAGGTCACCTTTCATGTACTGATATTTCACACAGAGCAGAAGTCTCTTCAGCAGGCTGCTTGCTTTGTGGGTACTTACTGGTTCAGTTTTCTGCATAGGTTGGAAAGTACCGTTTTGGATCCAGGAAACCTTCCAGTTTGAAGAGGCGATATTCCCAAGATTTGTCCATTCTTTAAAATGTTGATCCTGTTATTTGTCTGATCCCAGTTTCATCCTTGATTTACTTTTTATTTCTGCTGGGGCTGGGATGATCTCTGGCCACTGTCGGGGTCTGTCTGGCAGTGCTTGCAGCTTACCATGCTTTTGCACTGATTCCTCAGTGTTCTTGCATCCATGAGGGAAAGTTTCTAATGTGGTTGTGACATATTTATTCATCAATTCATTACTCTGCTCTTTATAAAGCATTCCCAGGCTGCTCTGCTTTATACAAGGAAGCACATCAACCCCACTGAGAAGCTCAGAACTTGACTCGCACAAAGGTGGCTTAAAAGCCACCCTCGCCCCATTTCCTTGGGCTGCACTTAGACAGTCTCAGCTGGCATTTCTGGTGGCTTCAGCTACACTGTCAATGAAATCTGAGCCCTTCTGACAGAAACTCCCAAGAGAGGCCTAGACTGCAAGGACATGATGCCTTTGTGACTTCATCTTAAGTTTTTGCCCACTGTGACGACAAAATCCCACCTAAATCAATCTGCTTTGCCTCCAGTCTTTTTTCCTAAATCCCATTCAACGGAGGCCAGATTACATGAGTTGGAGTAAGGACACTTGTCTATTACTTGGACAGAATCCAAGCAAACCCTTCAGTAAGTTGGATGGATTGTTGCATTTGAGAACTCTAATGGCCCTAACCATTTTGGTTCAGACACTATCACAATGGATTAAATTGTGTATTCAGATTTATTAGGGTCTAGCATCTGTCTTTTATTATCTCTGTAACCCATCTCCTTTCCCTCCCATCACCTCTAATTCACTGGGTGCTCCGATAACAACAATTGCCTTGAGTTCTCTTCCAGTCTGTATTCCCTCCTGATTTCTGCCCTGCCACACTCCACCAAAACTGTTCTCACTAATTAACCTTAGAAGTCAGTATTCTCTTCCCAAGCACCATGATATCAGAACTGAAACCCCTGATATCTTCTCCACAATCTACAATATCTTATCACATTTTAGCTGGATGGGTTCTCCTTGCCATGCCTACCCAGTTACAGGTTTGTTTTGCAGATCTTTACCTGGGGTAAGTTCAAATGCAATGGCTGTACATGTCCCAGTTCCAGTGCCCATCTCCCTCTGCAGTGTTCTGAAGATTCTGTCAAGCCTTGCTACACTTAGGTGTATTTCTGCTCTTGAGACATGCACCCACACACCTCATCATCATCTTCGTATGGAGAGAGTAGGATTTGCCCCAAGTGAATCTGACCACCAGATATTTTCCAACACTTGCCACTGGTTTGGGAAGCCCTCTGCCCCAACTGGCATGAAGCAGAAGCACGAGCCATGTCCCAGCTCTTCCAAAGTGCCAGCGCAGCTGCTGAGTCACCAGCGAGAAGTGGGGACTGCGGATTGGAAATGCTGTCTGAAAGCACACTCCTGCCCAAGACACAAGCCCCCAGTGTGCATGTCTGCCTGGCAGGAGTCCCTTCAGAAATATGCCTGAGCTGGACAGGGTCCTACCAATGGTGTGGAAAACACCGCAGCCAAGGCAAGGGTCAAAGCCCAAATACCTGTAGGTGACTTGGTCCCTCCTCTGTTGCCCCTGTGACAGGAGGCACTTATCTCGCTTCCATGTACCTGTCTTCCCAGTCCCCAATTTGCCTCTCCCTTTTTCTTCTCACTCCTAAGCTCTGCTAGCAACAAGAGCTGGTACCACAAGTAGCATTAACGTTCTTCCCTGAATCAGATGGTGTTCCAGCTGTCCCTGGAGCCTTCTGTGCTGGGAGCAAGGCTCAAAGGGGGCAGCTCATAGCCACTCAGTGCTCAGGCTCTTGTGGAGGCTGCCATTTTTGTTCTCCAGAAGATCAGTTGTCATTTGCATCTGCAGGCCTTGCAATTGTGAAGTCAAGATTCAGATTGTGAGCCAAGCATCAGCCGATGCAGTAATATCTCCATGAGTCTTCAGGCAGCCTGAAACTATAGCTCTGAGAGACACATGAGTGCCCCACTTATCTGAATGGTGTGTTCACTCTGAAGCCTAATGTTGATTATTTACAGGTCAGCAGTATTCACTATTTCACTGCTGATCAAAGCAGGCAAGTTAGAGGAGGGAAAATCACATTATGAAGATCTCCTGTGCACAGAGCTTGGTTTCTGGGAGGGTCCTGGAAGAATGCAATTTTTTTTTCATTTCCAAATTCATCCTTTGGCTGGGACCTGAGGAGAAATGGCCAGGAAAGAATGGTACCTTTTTGTGTCCCTCACTATTGCCATCTCTTCTTGGGGAGTAATTGTTACAACTTCACTGGAAGGTTGTGGGTTTTTCTTCATCTGCAGCATGCCACCTGCCTCTGTGGTCTGCTCTGGCTGCACACTCCTTTCTCCATTTCCTTTCTGCTCACATTGTGTACAGGAACAGGGCTGTGCTCTTTTTGCTGCTACTGTATAAGGTCATCACGGCTGTGCTGCTGAGAGCTCTCGTGCTTCAGAAGAGTCTGCTCAGACATTGCTTTTAGGAAGGAACTGCAGGCAGAGCAGAGCAACTCTACTTTCCAAAGGATGAGGGAGAGTACCCCCTTAGTACCAAAAGAGCATTCGACTCCCATTCACGTTGTTAATCATGCCGAGATTGTTCAGCACTCGATGGAGGAAAACCTTTTCGGAGACTGTGTTAACTTGGACAGCTGCCTGTGTGTGTTTGTGTGGTTTTGCCTTTTGCTGCTTATTTAAAGAGAGAAACTTAAATCTGAGAAATTGTCCTTTATACCCAATTAAAAAGACAGCCCCTTTTTCCCTCCCTTCCAAACCCCCCCCCCCCCACACACACACACCTGCCCTTACTCCTACATGTCCCTTCCACACCTAGCGGTACCTTACTCCAGTGTGATTCGAGAGAGACAGCTGTGTGGCCGTAACTGAACTGTCCTGTCTCCTTTTCGTTCATAGATTATCGTTTTATAGAGAACTTCTGTGGGACCGTATCTTTCTCATGGCTCGAGGCCCCTAATACTGTGGTGTGCTATGCAGCTTGGCTGAAAAAACTTTCTGGGAGTTTGCATAACCTTTAGCAAGCCGTTTTTAGAAAAGAATTGAGGAGCAATGAGGAGCATTACTAGGAGGATTTGCCCTGGAACTTACTTAGTGTTTCCAAATCAATTGTGATGGTGCAGGATTCCATAGTCGACATTCATTTCCTTTTTGGACTGAAAGGAGACCTGAGAAATCTCCGTGCAGCCACTGGCTAGACCGGAACAATTCTTTGTCTAGTGGTAGATTTGCAATTCAAAGTACACTAAGCTTGTAATTTTTGTGGGGTTGTGCCTGGCAGATTTGAGACCTCTGCCAGTGCGTGCATGTGTGTATGAGAGAGCTATTTTAGAAATCCTGCTGCAATTCTGGATTGGTTGTGATCCTGCTTGTGGCTCTGGGTCTTTGCTGTCACACTAATGGATCGAGAGCTATTATGATTGCTCCTGAGTTTTGTCTCATGTGTTTCCCTTGCTGGATACAGATACATTTTGACCTTGCAGCCACGGTCCCCTGCTCCGTCCTGCTGTGATGATTGATTTGGATGTGTGTATCATCCACGTGACCTCTATGTAGGGCTGGTTTCAAGCGATGGCAACCATGTTTTTACCTTTTTTTATATAATTTTTAGTTTTGCAGAATAGTTGGGTCACTTCTGTTTCCACACCCACTAGTTACTTCCCTTCTCTGTCCCCCCAGCCAGCCAATCAGCATCCTCCATTCCCCGCCATCTTGTCTGGCCCCCAGAGCCATTGGCACTGATTGGCTGGAGAGAATCAGCAGTGGCTCCAGGCACCAGCGCTCCAAGCGCATGCCTAGGGTGGCAAGCCACAGGGGGCACCCTGCCGGTCCCTGCAAGGGTGGCAGTCAGGCTGCCTTCGGCGGCACACCTGTGGGAGGTCCGCCGGTCCCGCGGATTCGACGGCAATTCGGCAGCAGGTACGCCAAAGCTGTGGGACCGGCAGACCTCCCGCAGGCAAGCCTCCAAATCCGCAGGACCGGGGACCTCCCACGGGCATGCCGCCGAAGGGTTCTCCCACTAGCTTGCTGTGTAACCCGGGGAACATCTCTTAGGCCAAAATTTTTAAGTGTCCACTAATTCTGATGCCTTCATTTTAGTGTCCAACATGAAGTGTCCTAGGACTGATTCCCAAAAGTCACTGCGAAGGCTCCACTCTGGAAATGTCATGGGGAGGGGCTGAGGTTGTCAAACAAACCACAGCAAAACCAATTTACCCAGAAAGGGAGAATACTGCTTCCACATACTTCCTGTAACACATGCTAATGAAGTGGACAGGAAGCAAATGCACGCAACGTTGGCAACCCAACAGCATGCTGGCCAGGTTCTACTCATGCTGCACCAGGGCAAGGAGTTTTAGACAAAATATTTCCTACCCTGTTTCCTGTGACTTCCTGCCTGGACTCTTCACTGCAGGGTGGTAATTTCTACACCTGTAGCATTGACCGTTCCTTATTCTGCTTTGGGCATGCCTGCAGCTTTCACAGTGCTTCTGGCATGCTGAGACCTCATATACATCACAGGTATGACACAATCAGGGTCCTGCCTTGACTTGGGTAGAATACTGTTAAAAGTGCTACTGTGTTCTGGGCCTAACAGTGAACTCACACCGGACTATAACTCAGTTCTGGGGATGCTGTTAAGTTTTGATGACATTACAGCTCTCGCTATGCTGTAACCCTGTCCCTTGGCTCAGTTGTTGTACGTGTTGCATAAATGAATCCTGAGTCACATGGGCTGAGAAGATTTCTACTCTCTCTTTCCTTTCAGGGTTTCTGAGTTGTTTGCACCATTGCCTGAAAAGAGGAACTGATTTGCAACATCTCTCCTTCATAAAAGGGAGAGGTATGCAATGGATATGAGAACTGCCCCACTGCAGAATTGCTGATACCCTCCAATCTGCCAGGGCTCTCAGACAGGTTACTGCAATGCGGAGCAGACTTTCCACGTCCAGATTTTCCCCTGCAATGGTTTTCACAGGAAACTGACTTAGATTTTGTCCAGTTGTGCCTGGATTCCTGACCACATGCCAGAAGCCCATGGTCTTTTTGTAAACATCCCACTAATAAAAGCACTGAGCAGCTCCAGTTCTGAGGGGCCTGTGAGCACTCAGAAAGACTTGGGCTTCCCAGACACCAGCACAAATGCCCTTCCACATTAATATCTAGTATTTAACAGCCCGGTCAGGGGAGATGCTCTCCCCAGGAAGCTCGGTCTAACAGTCAATCTGACACACATTTGGAGTTGCCCTGGAGAGCAAAGCATCTTCTAGCAACTATGACAGGATTAAAACTGGAGCAAGGAGCTTCCTGGTCCACAGAGCTAGTCAGGGAACTCTCTCAGAAGGGAAGCAGTGGTGGTGAAGGGAGGCAGCCCGGAGCAGCTGTACATCAGTGAGCAAAGCCAGGCACCTTTCTGCCACTCCCAAAAACGAAGGCAGTGGAGCGGGCATCCCTTCATCATTCTTAGGAAAAGGTGCTACTATGCGGGGGATTTAGTCATAGTCTGGCAGTGCCTGAAGTAGCCCCCCGCTCTTTGCAGCGTGGTAGCTTGCAACTGAAATGTGCTTCCCCTTGATGGCTGGCTGGTGGCCTGTCAGTCAGGGAGTTGGGCGAAAGGCTGTGTGTCTAGTGAGAGGAGGCTTATTTTGCTTTTAAGATGGAACAAGATCTGCTATGAGATACCTCAGCCTTTTTTAACTTAGTTTTGCAACTCTAGTCACTAGGGCTAGTTTTGTACCACTGTTGCTAGCCGCGAGCACGGTGCTCTCCTTGGGCTACATCCTGTGAGATGCCCCATCTGCCTGTTCCACAGGTAGCAACTCCAGCCCCTTTGCAAGTGCCACAAAGCAGTTAGGTATGCTTTGGGCCTGTGGGCAGACAGCATTTTGAAATGCGTGTGCCTCTTGAACTCGGGTGGCTGCAATAAAACTGCTTTCCTCCCAAGCTCTGTATGTCCTCCCCATGGTCTGGTGGTGGTGCTTTGAGCTGGGATAAATTCTTTGCAAAACTGGCAAATGCAGCTTTGTCATTTCCCCACACATTCAGCTCATACCTCCTGCCAAGTGTCTGGCTTTGGAACTCTCTGGGAAGGTAGTTGGAGTCTAGAAGAGATGAATATTAGTAACATCCAGTGGTTTTGAGGGCCTCTGAATCCATTTGGCATCGAGTTGGGATTCTGTGCTGAGTGGGAAACCCGCAGTGTGTACAGGAGACAGCTGCAGTGAAAGAGCAAATGTAGCCACAGCCTGACTGAAAGGTGCAGAATGCGTAAAGCCCGACGCACCAAGCCTCGTGACTCCACAGATAATTAAAGGCAGAGAGTATGAACGTCATAGGCTTCAGCTTCACCTGGAGGTCAAGGTTCCACTAGCTTTGTATGGCCTTATGTGATGTAATTGACTGCTTCTGCTGATGTTGGCTCTGTCTCCAGACTGGAGGCCTTTGCCTGGGCTGGACCAGTCTGTCTGCACTTACATACTTCTATCATCTCACCCAGAAATTAGGTCTCTGAAGGTGAGATGATAGAAGTATGTAAAATAACAAAGGCCACATCAGGGACCTTGCTCTGAAGCCTCAAATGCTGGTTGCTGCCAGACAATGGCTGGTCCTGCTGTGTTCAAACATCAGAGCTGCCAATCAGCATTGTCCTCCTGCAGCAGGTTTGTTAGGAGTCATTTCAGAGGGTCCTGGTTCCCCCCAAGGCTTTCCCTCCAGGAGCTCTGTTGGAAAGTGCTGAAATTATATGAACTTCTTGTTACCTTGCTTCTGGCAATCGGGGGGTCGCATGTGGTGTCACTTCAGGGTGGAGGTCAGTTGCCAGTTCTGCACTATCTTCCCTATATTGTTGATCTGTTAGGAGATCTTTCTTTAATGGAAAATTCTTCCTTACTTTAACAGGAAAACCAGCCCTGGAATTTTTAGCTTGAAATTTAGCTTCCAAATTGGCCCAAGGACACTTGTCATGCTGTAGGAATGGATGGCTGAGGTGCCTTAGTGAGGCGCAAGATGGGAGGAATTTGGGAGGCACTGATTCCCCCCTCCCCCCCTCACTTTTCTCCACACATCAGCAGACTGGAGAGGCCAATGCTCCAAGGGCTTCAGTCTGTGATCTTGAACCAGCTGTGGCCTTGGGGCTTTGCCAAGAGATTGGATGGGTGTGTGACTGTGCAGAACTCTGTCTGCACTTAGTGAACAGTTCCTGTGCCCTTCTTCCCCCAGCAATACACTCAGCATTTTCTTTGGGAGAGACGCTGTTTTGGGGAGATGTGGGAGGGGCTGGTGGGATAAAGCGTGCCTTCCTGTGTGTTGCTGCTGATAATTGCCTCTCCGGAACCAGCTTCATACAGAGCTGCTGGAGCAGGAAGTGCTTTACAATGCTGCTCTTTCAGGGAGCGTTGAAAGGTCCCAGCTCCAGGAAACTCTTGGCCTTAAGAATGCTGAGTCCCATGCATATTCTTCCTTAACCTTCCGGGAAAGAGCACGCCTCTTGAACTGCCTTGGAGGCAAGAAAAGGAGGCTTCCTGTGCCTCAGACTCCCTGGCTTTTGCTTTCTGCAACACGCAGCCAGAGAGACCTCATTCACCAAAGCGCAGCTGCACCGAGGAGTCCCTTCAGGCAAAGCTCTTTCAAAGTGATACTATGTCTGTCAGCTGTGCTTGTGGCCTCAGGCAGCCAGGAGCCCTAACTAGCAGCATCACGCTCTCCAGCCACTGCTCCTCATGTTGCTGAAGAAATGAAAAGGGTGCGCTGAACAGAGGTCTTGACTGGACAGCTTCATACTTAATCCCCCTGGGTCAGATAGAAACGTACAGTGCCCTAGATTTTCATGCTCCAAGCAGCCCTAGTTCATAGTGCCTCCTATTGGATCAGGTGGCAGATCGGGGAAGGGGGTATTTTGGCACGGCATTTAAATGATAAAGCCTGCTATGATTTTCCTTAAAACTTGCTGCCAACAGTAGCACATTGGCAACAGTGAGATTACAGTACTGAGGTCTGGATGCTGCAGTCAGGGTTGAGATTTCACTCTAAACTCTGTTTTCAGATACTTGATTATTACCTTTTGGTCTGAAATTTCTCCTGCTCCTCCTCACCGCAGTTTGAACTATTTTAGGGGAGCAGCTCTCTACCCCATGCCCCTCTGGTCCTATGCTCTGCCTTCTCCCCTCTTCAGTACTTCTCTCCTCCCTGCACTGCTTGCCTTTTTATCACACTCCCCTCTACAGTTAAAGCACCATCCTCTTCCTGGGTGACATTTGTCCTTGTCCCGTTGGGAGTCAGTGGGAGCTGCAGGTCCTCCTCAACTTTGGAAATGTGACTATTTAGGTGTCTAGATATGGATTTATGAACCTCGCTTTAGGTTGACAGGAGCCAGCCAGTAACACCTGCAGCTCAGAGCTTGGAATGAATGTGAAGTGTAATGATCATAGAGTTAGATAAAGGACCTTGTCTGTCTATTTGAATTAACCCAACCAAAACCCTGGGCACACTCTTACCTCACACTTCGGGGAAACATAGAGTGTGATCCACTCTTGCTGGCCTGTCTCTGATTTGATTGGACAGCCTTAGGTTTCACGCTCCAGTGGTCAGACCCAAACACCGGCTACCTTCCTTTGCGAAGTTGGTTTTATTTTCCTCATTCGTCTTGGTGTTTAAAAAAGGGAGAGTGAGAAAAGTAAATACAAAAGCAGTGAATGTGAGGCTGGAACAGGCAGGTTGAAATTTTGTGTTCACTGAAGTCCGTTTCCTGCAGTGACAGTGTACACACATGAAGTCGTCTGCTGCTAAATGTAAAGCTCAGACCCTGTTGCTGGTGTTAGATGCAGGCTGTGACCTGTCTGTGTGCCCCTTGTACCAGTGCAGGAGATACCTCTCCTGAGCTAATCCCTCACGCGTAGTGTTGCTTTACCTGTAGTTCTTGCAGTTAGTTGCTTTCTATAAATACAAGTTAGATGCGTAGAAAGGGAAGAGCAGTGTTTTAAAGGTGTTTCTTGACTCCATCTGGATCCTGCTATCTATGCTCTTCTTCCTCAGGGCATAAGCAGACTGCAAACTGAGCAGCCTCGGAGGAAGTTTCCCCCAGAGCCAGGTTATTCCATAATTCCCCACTGCAGGGTTTCTTTCAGCTGCTTCTAAAGCATCTGGTGCTGCTGGCCACTGTCACAATCCAGGTACTGAGCTAGGTGGGCCCCTGGTGTGATCCAGTTTGGCGGTTCCTGTGCTGACTAGTTCCTCCCATCACCTGTCCACTGAACTGCTCCAGAGGGAGCTCAGTGTAGTTTAAGCAAGTTAATACTGAGCCACACTGAAAGATGCTCGAGGGAGGATTGGGTGGGTACCCGGCTATGGAGCCCATGAGGGGAGGCAGAAGGGAACAGTGGCCACATGGTAAAGGGCAAGGCATCCCTGGAGCCAGGCAGGTGCCTCTGAAGGATGTCTGAGTGGCTGCCCAGGTCCCACAAATTCTGCAAGTTTAAAGGCACCCTAAACATTTTGACAATGTATTGCATGGGGGAATCGAGTGACATTCTGCGACCTGTGTTCTACAGGAGGTCAGGCGAAAGGATCTGATGGTCCCTTCTGGGCTTAAAATCTACAAATCTGTGAATCTGTACTGCCTTAAAAATCCGAAGCACCCTTCTCCCAGGCTGGCTGCTTGTCCTCCCTCGCTGAGATAAACAGTCCTGATGTTCTCCTATGAGTGCATTATATGAGATGCAGGAGGGAGAGAACCTTTGCACAGTGGTGGGGTGGGGGGCATTTCAACCCTAAAAGGAATTCCTGTGCAGTATTTGAGTAACTGTAAAGTGTGGGTTAAACTGGAAACTGCGTCTCAGCTTTGACTGGAGCTTTTGCTACCTGTAAATGCTACGCTGTTGCAAGTGGCAGAGAGATGTTTGCTGTGGGAGGCACTTGGCCCCCCAACTGTGCTTGTGCAGAAGGGTCTCTGTCTGCTGTGCCTTGGGACATATGTTTTGTGTAACTGCTAAAGCCCCCAATGCACTCTCCTCAGTCCTTTTCTGTTGTGCTGAAGCCACAGGGGGGGCCATCCTGAGACCGAGGATGTTAGTAACATTTGGGGAGGACTATAAGTACATCAGGCATTAGGAGGGAATTAGTCCCACCACTTTAATTGGCTGAGTCAGTAATTATCTCCTGACTGTGCTGAGCCAGCCTGTTTCTCCCATTAACGTACTGTGAGGTTAATGGAGGCCAAATTTAGACTGCTAGGTAAGAGATTGAAGTCCAGGACCTCCATAGTAGCATTTTCTGAAATGCTTCCAGGGCCGCACGCAGGGCCAGTTAGACAGGCAAACTGTAAGGTCTCAATACGTGGATGAGACGATGGTGTAAGGAGGAGGGGTTTAGATTTATTAGAAACTGGGGAAACTTTTGGGAAAGGGGGAGCTTATACAGGAATGATGGGCTCCACCTAAACCAAAATGGAATTGGATTAATGGCAGTTAAAATTAAAAAGGTCAGAGAGCAATTTTTAAACTAGGGCTGGGGGAAAGCTGACAGATGTGGAAGAGCATGTGGTTCGGACAGAGACATCCCTTAGGGGAAGATCTATTAATGGAGATTATCTATATCCTAGTAAGGAAGAGAGGATGGAAGATAATAAAATAAGGGTAGGTTGTGATGAGAAACAATCAAATGAAAAAGAGTCCCATTCAATTACATCACACAATGTTAGACAGCTAAAAAGTGACAAGTTTTTAAAGTGCTTATATACAAAGGCTAGAAGACTAAATAATAAGATGAGTGAACTAGAGTGCCTCATATTAAATGAGGATATTGATCAGAAACTTGGTGGACTGAGGATAATCAATGGGACACAGTAATACCAGGGTACAAAATATATCGGAATGACAGAACAGGTTGTGTGGAGGGCGGCGGGTGGCGGGGGAGAGGCACTATATGTGAAAGAAAGCGTAGAATCAAATGAAGTAAAAATCTTAAATGAACCAAACTGTACCATGGAATCTTTATGGATAGTACTTTCATGCTCAAATAATAAGAATATATCAGTAGGGATATACTACTGACCACCTGACCAGATGGTGATAGTGACTGTGAAATGCTCAGGGAGATTAGAGAGGCTATAAAAATAAAAAAATCAGTAATAATAGGGGATTTCAATGATCCCCATATGGACTAGGTACATGTCACCTCAGGATGGGATGCAGAGATAAAGTTTCTTGACACCTTAAATGACTTCTTCTTGGAGCAGCTAGTCCTGGAACCCACAAGAGGAAAGGCAAATCTTGATTTAGTCCTAAGTGGAGCACAGGATCAGGTCCAACACATGAATATAGTTGGACCGCTTGATAATAGTGACTATAATATAATTAAATGTAACATCCCTGTGGCAAGGAAAACACCACAGCAGCCCAACGCTGTAGCATTTAATTTCAGAAAAGAAAACTACACAAAAATGAGGAACTTTGTTAAACAGAAATTAAAAGGTGCAGCACCAAAATCCCTGCAAGCTGCATGGAACATTTTTAAAGTTAAATCTTAGTGAGGAAAATAGAAAGGAGCATAAACTCTGGCAAATGAAATGTAAAAATATAATTAGGAAGACCAAAAAAGAATTTGGCGAACAGCTAGCCAAAGACTCAAAAAGTAATAGCAAAAACTTTTAAGTACATCAGAAGCAGGAAGCCTGCTAAACAACCACAGGGCCCCTTGACGATTGAGACGCTAAAGGAGCGCTCAAGGACGATAAGGCCGTTGCGGAGAAACTAAGTGAATTTTTTGCATTGTTCTTCACGGCTGAGGATGTTAGAGAGATTACCAAACCTGAGCCATTCTTTTTAGGTGACAGTTCTGAGGAACTGTCGCACATGGAGGTGTCATTAGAGGAAGTTTTGGAATAAATTGATAAATTAAACAGTAACAAGTCCCAAGAGTTCTGAAGGAACTCAGATGTGAAATTGCAGAACTACTGACTGTCGCCTGTAACCTATCATTTAAATCCACTTCTGTACCAAATGACTGGAGGATAGCTAATGTGATGCCAATTTTTAAAAACGGCTCCAGAGGTGATCCCGACAATTACAGGCTGGTGAGCCTGACTTCAGTACTGAGCAAACTGGTTGAAACTATAGTAAAGAACAAAATTGTCAGACACGTAGATGAACAGAATTTGTTGAGAAAAAGTCAAAATGGTTTTTGTAACTGGAAATTATGCCTCACCAATCTACTAGAATTCTTTGAGGAGGTCAACAAGCATGTGGACAAGGGGGATTCAGTGGATATAGTGTACTTAGATTTTCAGAAAGCCTTTGACAAGGTCCCTCACCAAAGGCTCTTAAGCAAAGGAAGCTGTCATGGAATAAGAGAGAAGGTCTCTCATGGATCAGTAACTGGTTAAAAGATGGGAAACAAAGGGTAGGAATAAATGGTCAGTTTTCAGAATGGAGAGAAGTGAATAGTGGTGTCCCCCAGGGGTCTGTACTGTTCAACATATTCATAAATGATCTGGAAAAAGGTGTAAACAGATTATACAAAATTTGCAGATGTTACAAAACTACTCAAGATAGTTAAGACCCAGGCAGATTGCGAAGAGCTACAAAGGGATCTCTCAAAACTGGGTGACTGGGCATCAAATTGGCAGATGAAATTCAATGCTGCAAGGTAATGCACATTGGAAAACATAATTCTAACTATGCATCTAAAATGATGGTGTCTAAATTGGCTGTTACCACTCGAGAGAGATCTGGGAGTCACTGTGGATAGTTCTCCGAATACGTCCACTTAATGTGCAGCAGGAGTCAAAAACGCAAACAGAATGTTGGGAATCATTAAGAAAGGGATAAATAAGACGGAAAATATCATGTTGCCTCTATATAAATCCATGTTACGCCTACAGCTTGAATACTGTGTGCAGATGTGGTCACCCCATCTCAAAAAATATCTAATGGAATTGGAAAAGGTTCAGAAAAGGGCAACAAAAATTATTAGGGGTATGGAACTGCTTCTGTATGAGAAGAGATTAATAAAACTTAGCAGGGATAAGGACCCAGGGGTCCTGATGCCCAGGTTCACTGTAATACTTCTCACTACTGCAGCTGAGCAGGTGTGGAATCCCCTCCTCTAACTCTGTGGAAGCGGATCCTCTCAGGGTTCACAGGCTGATCTTGCCTATTATGTCATTGAGAAGCTCACCTTCCCTGGGGGTGGGCTCAGGATGCTGTGGGCACCCCCAGGCTAGGGGGAACATTGCACTGCACTCCCTGGTCGAGTGAGGGAGGACATACTGTAACTAAGTACCATGGCAGCTCCTCTGTATATAGCTCCCGGTGCGGGAGAGCTCTCTGCCCTGCCCTGCACGGCTCCTGCTGGGCTTTGGAGCAGATTCTTCCTGTTGGCGTATGTGCAGTGCACCTCAGGATTCCTCACCGAATTTGCTCACTGGTCGGATCACTAGCTTTCCTGTCTCAGGCTGGGTACTGGTGGGGAGTATGGCATGAACGCTGATCCATGGCGAGCAGATTCACCCATGCTTAACAGTGGGCAGACACTAGTTCTTCAGGCAGCTTGTGTTTGGAAACCACATGGAGCAGAACAGAGCTGGGGCTGTTGAACTGAGAGGGGTACTACTGTGTCAGGGGACAGCTGAATCCAGAAGAAATCTGCCCCTCTCCCCGTTGCGTCACTGTCTGTTCCTGGGGAGGGATGTAAAATCCCAGGCCGTGCTGCCCGGTTGGTACATCACTAGGACTGTGCTGTGTCCCAGTGAGTGCATCAGCCCAGCACAATCTGAGTTCTGTTAGCAGGCAGGGATGGGCAGGCCCAAGCAGTGTCGTGGCTACATTCCTCTAGGCTGGTGTGGTCACTGGGGAGAAGCACTGCCTTGTACAGGTGGAAGCTTTCCCAAGATAGGGGAGTTTCTTCTGGCAGCTGGGGCTGTGAGGTGGGCAGGGCTGGAGCAGGGAGGCTACCACCTTATCCTGTTTAAATCCCTCCTGTAAAGCTCACCTCCTCCAACCGATCACTCCAGTCGGGCATGGGTTGGGTGTGAGGCAAACTGAGACCTTAACTTTGCTGCCAAACTCCGCTGGGCTGATCGCAACCACAGCCTCCTGCCTCACCCCCTTGCCAGATTCCCCTGGGGGTTGTGGCCTGTCTGCCATGCAGGTTGGGAGCTCTTGGGGGTAGGAACTGGCTCAATCATCACGTCTATAGAGCCTCTAGCACAGTGGGGCCCTGGTCCTCAATTGGGGTTCCCAAGTGTTACCGTAATATGACTGATGGGAGGCAGGGGGAGGCGTGTGGCAGGCATGTCTGACTGCAGCTGTATCTGCTCAGAGAGCCCCTGCTGCCCCTTGGGGCAGGTCTAATGGCCATTGCCCTGCCAGGCTCAGGGGCTGCTCTCCAGCCCTCCCTCCCACAGCTAGGGGACAGGGCAGTGAAACTGATTTGTGGAGACTCCGGAGGGAGCCAACAAAGGGTTGAGCCAAAGCTGGACCTGGGCTCTCGAAGGCAGCAGCAGAGCCCCAAGGACTAGTTCAGTCCCTGGTGGAAGGCCCAAGGAGGGAAAGCGTGGGAAGGGTGTAATGCTCAGAGGAGGATCTGCCCAGACTATGTGAGAGGGTGAAAGCAGGAGAGATGGGACCGTGTGAAGGAAAGAGGAACTTGGATTGACTAACCAAACCCATTCCTCTGTCAGGAGGGGTTCCCTCTTCATCTCCTCAGGGAGCAGTAGAGCCCTGCCCCTGGAGTGCAGTCGGTCCAAGAGACATAGCAGTGGGGTTAAGTGGGACCTGCCGGATCTCTGCTGTCTGAGTCCCCTGCTCTAGGGACCCTTGTTGGACTGGGTCTGGCTCAGACTTCAAAGCACTGCCCTGTCTCAGCTTTGTGTGCAGGCTCTTCCTCAGCACAGGGCAGGGAGCTTTCAGATTTAGAAGTGGAGGAGCCCTGCAGGCTTTGGGCCAAGCTATGTGTTGCGTGGCTCTCTGAGCTTATAGGAGTGTGGCGGATCAGGAGGAGGGAGTCAGTCAGACAGGTGGCCCTTGCTGCTGCTCCCTCTCCTTCCCGTGAGTCTCCCTGGTTTTGGGATCACCCGAGGTGCCAGGTGAGCAGCGTGTAGAGGAGGGGACTTTGCCCAGTGGTTTGAGGATTTATCTGCTTCCTTGTGCAGGCTTGGGGGGAAGCTGAGCAACAGCATCACCATTGGCTCCCCTCCTTGCCCTCTTTGGGGAAGGTTAACGGGGTGGTTCCTGCCCTGCCTCATCTCCCCGTGCATAGTGGGCAACCAGGAGCTGGGTTCTCTCCTCCATCCCTGTCCTGGGCTCCATTACCCCACAGTTCTCCTTTTGCATTTTGAAGCCTGCATTGCCAGCACTAGAGTACTTAGCCTGTCTCCTCCCAAATGTGCCAGGGATCCAAGGGCTGGGTTTCCTGCATGCCTAGGACTGGGTCCTTGCTATCCTGGGCAGCTGCCCTCTGCATTTGGCACCAACAGCATGGTGACTCCCAGCCCCCCCTGCCCCCCCATTAGCCAGAGCCTGCTGGCTCCATGACCATTGTCCCAGGGCAGGGAAGTGGGTCTGACTGGCTTCATTTCTCTTTGCCCTTCCCTTGCCGGAGAGGGGCAGGTGTGAGGGATTATTCTTTGTAGTCACTGCTTAATTGCCTCGTTATTGTGCTGAGCAAATGAATCCTGGCATCAGCTGAGCGTGACCGCTCCTAGAAATGCATTCTGGAGTTGGCAGAGTCCAGCTGACATGGGAGAATGGCCTCGTCCAGAGACAGGCGCCTGGATCGATACCAGCCATCAACAGGTGCAGGAAGCAAAGGGAGCTGTGTACGTGGCCGTGGGAGGATTTGAATCAACCTGTGACCCTGACCACCCCCATGCCCTTCACAGCTAATGCTCACATACCCCTTTTCTGTTTTTCAGACTGTCAGCATCAATAAGGCCATTAACACACAGGAAGTGGCTGTCAAGGAGAAACACGCCAGAAATATCCTTTTCAGAGTTGGCCGCAGCACAGGCGAGTGTGGGAGTCGACTGGAGACTGGCTGGAAGGCAGCTGGGGCCGGGTGGAGGTACAGGTGTGGAAGTGAGCAGAGACAGGGCCGGCTTTAGGCCAATTCCCTGGAATCGGGCCCCATGCCTAAGAGGGCCCCGCACCGGCGCCTTTTTAATTTTTACTTACCCGGCAGCACTCTGGGGGGTCTTTGGCAGTGGGCCCTTCAATCGCTCCGGGTCTTCGGCGGCATTTCAGCGGCGAGTCCTTGAGTGCCACCAAAGACTCGGAGTGCTGCCGGGTGAGTACGAATTGAGCCCCACACCTGCTAAAGCCGGCCCTGGGCAGAGAGCAGCCATCATAGCAAGAGCCCCTCATGGATTGGCTGTGACAGATGTCTCAGGGTTCCCCTCTGCTAAATGGAGGGGTTAGAGCCAAAACCCCACTGGGATCCCCTCTACCCAGCAGGAGGAAGAGTGGGATTCCTGAACGGAAGAGTCCGAGTGGGCAGGGGAGGGTGGTGGTGAGTAATTCTGGCACGGCACTATCCTTTCTCTCCCAGTGCTGTAGCCTTGCTCTGAGCAGGTCTATGCCAGCTGCTGCTTGAAGTTGTGTCCAGGCTTGGTGCTTCCACACTGCTATCCCTTCCCCCCTCTCTCCCCCAACCCCAGAGCTGCCCCAATGGTAGCAATGGTGGTAAATGTTAGCGTGGAAAGGCCTAGCCAGGCAGAGGGGCCATAGTTGCAAGAAGAGGGAGGGTGTTGTCATTCCTTGCTTGTTACCTCCACCTTAATGAGCTTTAGTGCGGTTATAAATACCAGGTGTGCTTAAGCCTGAACAGCCCAAAGGTCTGAATAGTTCAGATCCCTCTGAAGAAGAATGTATTTTGGCAGCTCTGCGGCTGACCGGTAGCCAGGAGCGTGCAGCAGGTGCCCTCCAAATCATTCCACTTTGTAGGGAGAAGAACTGGGGAGCATTTCGCTTTCTGAACCCGTGAGGTTCGGCATCACCCAGATCCCAGCTCCAGGGCCAGGCAAGTGGGGGCAGGCGAGACCTCAGCCTAGAGGCTCTGGGGACTGGTGGATCCTCTGAGAGTGTAGCTGAAGCTCCTAGGCCATTGCTGTCAAAGCATGGAAGGGTTCACGACGAGCGATACCTGCCACTGCTGGGAATTGGGAGCTGATGTTTCCCCTAGCTGGAGAGACAGGGCCCCAGACCAGCCTGGACTCAGTGGCAGACCGAATTCTCCTAGACACTCTGGGGGCTCAGCCCCAGTGTGGGCGTGGGGAGATCTTCCCGGGGGGAGTCTCTTTGGAGGGGAGAGGGCGTGGCGCTGGAAAGCGGGGCTGCTTGGTTTGAACCCCCATGGCACAGTGTGTCCTTGGGCCTTAGGCAGTGACTTGGGAACGGCCTGTCGCCTCTCCCTCACTGGGAAAGACCAGAACGTCCCCAGCCGTTTGAAGTTCTCTGCTGCCTAGCTGAGGCTTGAGCTCTGGGCTGCAGGTTGGCTGGCTGTTGTATGGGGAGCTCAGCTGGTGGGGCTATGCTCATTCCACCTTCCTGAAGAGAAACAAGCTCCAGCGGCTTACAGAAGCAGCCGCCTTGATTTATCTGACGGTGGGGTGTCTGTTGCAGGGCTGTTTCTAGTCTGGCATTCTGCATGGGGCCTTTTTGTTTTTGTCTCAGGCCTGTTTTCAGTGGGAAAGCTGTTAGTGCCCGAGGACCCCAGGCCTGGAGATAAAGCTCCGCTGTGGTCCTGTTGGCTCTTAGCTTGTTGGTGCAGCAGGCTGCCTGTCAGGCCGATCCCCTTTCTGCATTCCCAGTCTATAGCAAGAGTTAGCATGGCTGTTCTTCTCCCCAGAGCACTACGCAGGGGTCTGCACTGGCCTCACATGACAGGACCTGCATGGCCTGTAAACAGAGCTCTCAAGTGTACCAGATTTAATGGGACGTTCTGTATTTACACTTCATCACGATGCCTGATCTACTGAGGTGGGCAGTGAGAAACTGCTTCACCTCCCCTGCAGAACAGCTTGTAGTCAAGGGAGAGCAGAGAGGGCTGGAATCCAGGGATCGTGAGTCCAAGTCTCATCTCTTCCATTCACTGCTACTTCTGCTTCTGTGCATTTCACACCCCGTATTGCTGACCCAGGCTTCAGCCCCCTGCCTTCTGAGACAGACAAGGATGAGCCCCTCCCAGTTTGACTGAGAAATTGCACAAGGTCGCTGGAGGCAGAACTGATGTGGACCCCAGATCTTTAATTTAGCACACCCAAATTTCAGTCACTCAACCATGGTGCTTTTTAGACTGACGGTGCCAAATCTGTGAGCTTTGCTGTCCTATCTGCAGCTATCCTTCTGTCTTCCCTGAGCCGGGATCAAACCCAGGAATTGTGGCGCCCCACCCACCTTTGCTCTAGCAAATAGTTGAGTAATCCACAGGCAGTGTGTGTCACGTTCTCCCTCTAGTGGCTGGCCCACACAGGGGGGAGCAGCTGCTGCTTCAGCTCGGCAGCCTGGGCTGGGGATCTGAAGGCCCAGGACGGATGAGGGGCAGATGGTACATAGTAGGTGTGTGTACGGCAGGGGGTTTCTGGGCAGTTCCAGTGACAGCTGGGGAAGAAAGCAGCCAGGAGAGAGGAAGAGCGGCTGTGGGTTCCAGCAGCTCTGCTGACTGGTTTGGGTTTGGAAGCACGTTGTTGGCTGGTGCCCTGAAAGTATCCTGCTTCCTTTCCCGGTACAGCAGGGCCTGTGCACTCCAGGTACCTAGTGCCTTTTGCTGACTTGTGCTGGTTCATAGAATCTCAGGGTTGGAAGGGACCTCAGGAGGTATCTAGTCCAACCCCCTGCTCAAAGCAGGACCAATCCCCAGACAGATTTTTGCCCCAGATCCCTAAGTGGCCCCCTCAAGGATTGAACTCACAACCCTGGGTTTAGCAGGAATGCTCAAACCACTGAGCTATCCTTCCCCCTCATTGTGTGTGTAGAAACCTCTCCACGGAGGGGATTTCCTTGTTGCTCTCTACCTCACGCTGCCTTGTGATCCAGAAGATGGGAGGGGGTATCTTGGGACATAAGAAACAGCCATAACCAGGTCAGACAAAGGTCCATCAGCCCAGTATCTTGTCTACGACAGTGGCCAATGCCAGGTGCCCCAGAGGAGTGAACCTAACAGGCATGATCAAGTGATCTTTTTCCTGCCGATCCATCTCATCCTCTGCAAACAGAGGCTAGGGACACCATTCTTTTACCTTCCTGGCTAATAGCCATTTATGGACTTACCACCATGAAATTTATCCAGTCCTTTTAAACTATTGGTTATGTCCCAGCCTTCACAACTCCTCAGGTACGGAGTTCCACACGTGACTGCGCTATGTGAAAAGAACTTCCTTTTATTTCTCCTCGTAAATCTGCTACTGTTAATTCACTTTGGTTGACCCTATTTTGGATTATGGAATAAGTAAATAACTTTTCCTTATCCACTTTCTCCACATCACTCGCATGATTTATATACCCTCTATCATATCCCCCCTTAGTCTCCTCTTTCCAAAGCTGAAGAGTCCTAGCCTCTTAATCTTCTCGTGATGGGACCCTCTCCAAACCCCCTAGTCATTTTAATTGCCCTTTTCTGAACCTTTTCTTAGTACTAGATATCTTTTTTGTAGGTGAAGGAGACCACATCTGTACACAGTATCGAGATTGGGGCGTACCATGGATTTATACTAAGGGCAATAAATGTATTCTCAGCTTATTCTCTCTCCCCTTTTTAATGATTCCTAACATCCTGTTTGCTTTTTTTGAACCGCCTCTGCACACTCAGTGGACATCTTCAGAGAACTATCCACGATGGACTCCAAGATCTTTTTCCTGATTCGTTGTAATTCTAAATTAGCCCCATCATATTGTGTATATATAGTTTGGGGTGTATTTTTTCCATGTGCGTTACTTTACATTTTATCCACATTTAAATTTCATTTGCATTGTTGCCACAATTCACTTAGTTTTTGTGGTTTGATCTTTTTGAAGCTCTTCACACACTCTGCCTTTGGTTTAACATATCTGAGTAGTTTAGTATCATCAGCAACTTTGCCACTCACTGTTTACCCCTTTCTCCAGATCATTTATGAATAAATTGAATAGGATTGGTCCTAGGACTGACCCTTGGGGAACACCACTAGTTACCCCTCTCCATTCTGAGAATTTACCATTAATTCCTACCCTTTTTTCCCTGTCTTTTTAACCATTTCTCTAGCCATGAAAGGACCTTCCCTTTTATCCCATGACAGCCAGCAAGCCTTATTGTCTCTGGGCTATTGTGTTTTGTTGGTGTCCCTGTCACTCCTGTGCACTCCGAGCTAAGGCATTGGCTTTTCCTTAGCCTTCCTCTCACCATGCATCCTGGGAACCCACCACGAGAAAGGAGCTCAGACCTTCTGGTCTGTCGTCAACCGACTGCCCCTCTCCAGCAATGCCGTGCTCTGTTGGAAGTTCTGCCACGTGTTCCACAAGCTCCTCCGCGATGGACACCCAAATGTACGTGCACGGCCGTGTTGCTGATAGTCCCAGATGGGGGGCGGCACAGGAAAGGAATACTGTGATTGCCTCAAGTGCTTTCAGCCCCTATTGGGTCAGGAATAGGAAGACCTGAGAGGCCACCCAAATGTTGCCAACTCTTGTGACTTTTATTGTGGGCTTTGCAATATTTTGGTGTTTTTCTTAAGGCCCCAGCTCCTGGAGTCCTGTGACTATGAGAATGTCAGCTTGCATTTAAAAAAAAAAAAGTACCAGTTGCAGAGCAAAGCACAATTCCTAAAGGTCCCAAAGCCGGGAAGGTCCAAAAAATCCTCCAACCATTTATTATTAAAAAATATTGTGATTTTTAAGCTGGTCTCATGATTTGTGCACTCCTGGAGTTGCCAGTGTGCACTCGTCACTGGAAAGTGGGGGGAGTGAGGGGAGATGAACAGAGTGGGAATATGTCTGCATTTATTGCCTCCGTTCCCCCACCCCCAGCTTTCTAACCTGCCCCACATTATATGTTTCCGACTCCTACTTCCTTAGAGTTTGATGAGCCCCAGCCTCTCTGTCCTGCTGTGCCGTGGCCCCTGCACACTCCTGAGTGCTGTCAGGCCCAGCTCTGCAGCAGACCAATGACAAGAGTAGAAAAGGTTAATGCATCACCGCCTCCCCTGCCCCCCTAATCCAAAAGCTGAGCCCTAGGAGGAGACAAGTAGTCACCCCAGGACTAACCCTGCAGCCCTCACCATTCCCTGCCAGTCAACCAGCGCTCTGCTCACCCTCATTCTCTCCTCTCCGCTCTGCTAGAGGCCTTGAAAGCCCACTCCCTCAGCCATGTGGATTTCAACAACAGTAATGCTGTGCCTCCCACCCCCTTCCATCAGAGAGTCTCAGGCCAGTTACAGTCAGTGACAAAATAAAGCCCTGTATGAGGTGGGTAAGATGGGATGGTCCTCTCCACTGTACAGATGGGGAAACTGAGGCATGGAGTATCAGTGACTTGCCTATGATGACACAACTTGTCTGGGACAGAGCTGGGAATAGAACCCAGGAGTCCTGATCCTCATTTCTTGCTCTAATCAGTAGATCAAACTTGCCCCACTAGCTAGAGCTTTCCCCTCTGGGGCCAGGAGCCCGTGAACATGGCTGGCTCTCTGGCAGCTTCTGTGCCCCTTCTTTACTCTCCAATGGCCTCCTCTCATTTTCCCTTCCAGGTCCTCAAAGATTCTGTGAGGTACAAGAACGAGCTGAACGACATGAGCAGGATGTGGGTGAGTGGCTGGCTTGCCATGGGGGAGTTTCCTCCTGGATGCCAACTGGCGCTCATGCTGGGAGGTGGTGCTAGGAAGCCCTGCGCCTCTTAAAGGAAGAACAGCAAGCCCTGGTGGTGGTTTGCCAGGTACTTTGTCTATGAAGCAATAGGCAGAGCCTGACTGAAGCTAGGCAGACAGCTGCCTTCCTCCTTCCCCTGCCCTAAGGCTGCCCAGAGTGTCTCTCTCCCCCGGCTGCGAGTGGTGGAAGCCTGTATCACGGAGAAGCAGTTTCAAGCTGAAGCTCGCTCCCCGTTGTCAGTGTGATTCGCGTCTCCCCCCAGAGAGACGAGGCTCGGATCATTGTGTCCTTGTGTTGTGACTCTAGGAGGCGGGGTCGAAATCGGAGACTTAAAGTCAACGCTGCTTGGAAATCAGAGCTCTGCTTGACTTTCTAAAATCTTGGCTCCTCGTTGCTCCAGAATGGCTTGGCCTAGAAACGCCAGATCTGTCTGGCCGGGTTGGCCTTGCTAAGAGGAGGGACCCAGCCTGAGTGCATTGGGCTGAGTTTACTGTGAAGAACATTTATAACAGAGCTCCTGCTGCTAGGCCCAGCCATAGGCGGGGCGCTAAACAGCAAACGGAAAGGTGGTGAGGCTGGCCTCCAAGAGGGGGGTTGGAGAGTGTCAGGGTCACAAGGGCAGCTGGAGTAGCCGGGAGTCCGTGCTTACCCATATCACGTGGAGGGGCACAGGGAGCCTCGGTAGCCTAGTGGAGATGGGGGACATGAAATGGGGCAGGTGAGAGAGGCCATGGCAGGCGGTGAGTGCAGGGAACCTGGGGAGACAAGGAAAGGCATGGGGGTTAAAATTTTCAGCATGGATAGATGCCTCTTTCCCTGAACCATTGTCCTGTATGCTGTCCACTAAGCTGATACTCTGCCCAGGGGCCTTCACGCGGACCTCCCGTGGGCTTGCGAACATCTGGCCAAGAGAAATCCTTTGAGGAGCCTCACAAAATTTGTAAAAGATCCTAAATGGAGCAGAGCTCCTCTCCTGCAGAGGTCAGACAGAAACTCAGGATGAGCTGTGGGAGCTCGTTTTAAATGGATGGGGGCAGTACAAGAAATTCATAAACAAAAACTATGTGGAAGGCAAGTTATGGTTGAAGTTAGTTTCGCTGGAGTCCAGCGAACACCCAAAATATTACCCTGGCTTCACAAAAACACCCCAGCCCCTTAATAACCCAGATATTAGACAGGCTGGATGCTGGCAGCTAAAGGACCTGGTCACCCAGTTCTTTACTCTTTGTCCTTCACAATGTCCACCCAGCCTTAACTTTTGCCTCCTGATGCACTGGGCCAAAATTTACACAGAGATCAAGATGATACAATTGTATAATCCCAATTCTCATTCCCGGGGTCCATGTCCAGTCAGAAAAGGGGTGAGTTTGGACTCTGCACAGGGTGTGGACTGTTGTTTTTGAGGAGGCTGGGAAAGGCACCAGCTCATTCTTAATACGTGAATGGCGATTATTTTGGTTTGACATATTCCTGATGTATCTGCTAGCAGTGTGCAGTCTCTCCTGAGTGACTGTGAAGGCAGGAGTGTCTCTGCTTCACTCCCTGTCTCGCTGGGGACAGTATGGATGTTTGCTCATTTGGGGTGGGGGCGGGGGTTCTCCAATAATCAGTTACAAAAGATTCCAATCCTAACAGCTAATTTCACCCAACACAGAGTTTCGAGAGGGTAAGGGTCTTTTTTGTCTGGCGGGCACCAGATGAAGAACCTTGGCGGCAGTGGAGCACTCGCCGAAATGCCGCTGAATTTCTGCAGCATTTCAGCGGCAACGCCTCTCGATGACGTCACTTGTCGGTGGCAAGTGGCGTCATTGAGAGGCGTCACTGCCGAATTTCTGCACCGCCAGCAGGCACCGAGTTGGGGACCCCTGGTCTATACTCACAACCTAAGGTGCTTTGGGAAGGCCAAATCTAGCCACTGGGCATTCTGTTACCTGGCGGAAAACAAGTCAAACCTGACCAGCAACTTGCAGGGGACCTATTGCCTTCAGTAATGGCTCTTTGCACAGGGGGCTGCATGAACAGAGCCCTGTGGAAGTCAGTGGAGCTCCACAAGGGCATAGGTGTCAGCTGCATAGGCGCTATTGCAGAACTGGGGCCCAGTACACCAGCCATGGTGCCTACTGTTGGGGTAAGGGCTGAGATAGGAGCTGTTTAGAATGAGCCACGCTTGCCCTGCTGCCCTCTCTAGCCACATCACAAGGAGTGTGTTGTCCTGGTGGGTTTGGTTCAAAGCTGATGTGAGCAGATCAGGAGTCCTGTAGCAAATGCAGTTGGTTGTGCAGGATCCTCTTTGGGAGGGGGTGGCATTAGGAGATTCCTCTCCCCACTGCTGAGTACAGTTTCTTAATATTGTAAGATTTCCTTGGTACCTGAGCCGGGGTGGCAGGAAAGCCTGCTGGGCTGCTGCCAGTTCCATGGCTTGTTGTGGCGTCCCACCACTGACCGTTCAAGCTAATGTGGCAGACGAGATTTCAGAGGAAAGACCAAGGAGCTACCCGAGCAGGTGCTGAGCCAACTGATGCCATGAAAATGCATGTGGTTGACTTGGGTTATGAAGCAGAACTGTCAGAAGAATGAAAAGCAGCAAGCAGGATCCACACGCTGCAGCCAGAGAGAGCAACAGGCGCATGGGGCAGAGGCAGCCCAGTGTTAGGCTCTGTCTGGGAAGTCCGTGTCATCAGCAAACCCCACTTCTTTTGACAGCTTTTCCTATACCACGCTGTGGAGAAATGGGCTGCAGTTAGATGACCAGTCTCTTTCCACAGGCCAGAGATGAATTCACTTATTGCTAATAGGCTAAGCCTGTCCCCACAAAGGCTCCTGGGTGCTGTACGGTACTAAGGAACAAAAAAAAAAAAAAAGTTCTCCGTGGTTCTGCTATAACACTCCCTCCCCCCAACCCCAGTACCCTCTGTGCAGAATGGAGAGCCAGAGCTGGGAGGCGTTAAGTGACTGTCATTAAAATGAGTCAAACAGGAAGGATTACGAATTCCGAAAAGAGGCAAATGAATTGGCAGCGTGCACACCCAGAGAGACGTGCAGGCAGAGTCCTGCATGACCAGGTGCACAGACACGCACACAACTTTTTGTCTTGCTTTGGGTTCCGCTCTGTCCTTTGACAGGTTCCATTCATTGAGGTTTTCCCTTCTGCTCCCAGGGATGTGTTCGTGTGATGCTCACCAGTGGGCAGCAGATTTCGTGTGCTCCCAGCACATCTCTGCTTGCCCTCCCTCTCCCCACCACCCCCAAGCAACTCCAGTGACTCTTCTCTGCTGGGGCTGAATGTGGCACCTTTCCTTTTTCTTTGATTGTGAATATTTTCCCATCCCCCTCCCTGGGCAGCAGGTGTTATGCACTCATTGCCTGCTTTGGTTAGCATTAAACCAGCCCTGTGCAAATTGCTGCCATTGGAAACAGGTGAGTTGCCATCTCGTCGCTTTGTAAGTTAGTTCAGCCATTTGTTCCCTGCCCACACCTGTGAGCCTTGTGCCTGGAAGTGGTGGCATAAAGCTCTGCTAGGGAACCAGGCAATGAGGTTAGCCCAGAAGCAACAGATGCTCAAAGGGGGCCCACTGTGAACTGTAGCCTGGCAGGCTGGGGGACCACGTGCTCTCAGAGCCTAGCGTGCACGTGGGGCCAGAGCCAGTCTCAGATGCGTGTGAAGAGCTTCCACTCACTTCAGCTTCAGAATTTTGCTTTCAGTATGAATTGTTAAAACAAATACAAATCTAAGGTGTTTAACCCCCCCTCCCCTGTACCAAGGTGGCGCTTAAACCCCAGCTCTGCAGAAGCAGGAGACTTACAATTGCAACGCTGGTACCAGGGCCAGCTAGTCTGGCTAGGGGTTCTGCCAGTCCAGCAGCTAACTTGGCTGAATAATGCTTCATGCAGAAGGGGACCATGCCAGTTAGTCTCTGAGTGAATACATCTGGTGCACACCTCATCCTGAGACCCTCCCAGAGGCTGCCTGAGCCTGTTCACCCTGATTTTTAAACATGGTATCAAGATCTTCAGGGATATGTTGTGGGTAGAGGTCACATATCAGAACTTAACTCTTCTGAGCCTTATCATGCCATAGTCCAGGGTATATGCAAAGGTGACAACAGCCCTCTTGCCAAGATGCATCTCAGCTTGTGGGTAATGTTCTCCTAGTGGGTGGGAGAATATTCTGAATCAGTGATGTATGCTCTGGTGTATGCCACATGCTGTAAAGATTCATTCCCTAGTTGCTGTGAGGTTTTTCCCCTTTCCTGGGCTTTTTAACAACATGCTGATCGATCTGTCTAGCAGACAGAGATGAGCATGGTAAGCACCAATCATTTTGGCTTGGTCTGGCACTGTCAGCAATTGTGTTGCATGCAGTGACCTGGCTAGCTTGGGAAACAATGGGGAAATGCTATTGTGTGTGTCCAGTACTGAAGCAGCAGCCGCCCTGCTCGGAGGGCAGCCAGCAGAGCTCAGGAGCTGGGAGCAAAGAGACCTTGTCCTGCAGTGAGTGCCTTGGGAAACAGGGAGCCCTGGAAACAGAGAATGTGGGCTGCAGATAGTTTATTGGTGTAGAAAGATTAGTGACTTGAAATGTGCAACTTAAGTAAATACAGGGGGTGACGCACCCAGTTGCTGAGCCATGTGGTCCGTTTGTGTACTGGGGTGAATAAACAAACCCAAACTAGAGGGAGGACAGGAATGTATAAAGCACAAGGGGAGATTTTGTAGGCCTGCGTCTTAAAGGCGTCATGCAGTTCCATAAAGTGCCGGCCTCTCCAGTAGGGAAGGTGCAAACCTTGGCATCCCAGAGCAGGTGTCTCACCAGCATCAGACCCTGGTGCCTCATTTTCTGCTTTCTCCTGTTCCACAGAGTCATCTGAGTGAGGGCTATGGGCAGCTGTGCAGCATCTACCTCAAACTGCTGAGAACCAAAATGGAGTTCCATACGAAAGTAAGGCCGCTTCTCATCCTCGCCTCCTTTCTTCCCTCCTCCCCTCCAAACAGACCATTCTCTTCCCACCCACATCTGATCCATTGATTTGGTTGGGAAATGGACCTGCTTGCAGCAGGGGGTGGGACTAGATACTTCCTGAGGTCCCTTCCAACCCTGAGATTCTATGATCCATTCCAGGAAGCTGAGGTCTGGTGCTGGGGTCTGTTGCAGCTCTACCCGTTCAGTCCCCCAGGGGTACATTCTCCTACGGGAGTGCTGAGCAGCTGGTGAATGTGAGGCCTGCTTAGCCCATTTGCCTCATGGAGCTGGTGACTAGCGTGTGCTGTGTGGGTGAGGGCGCCCGTTACGCAGTGCAGCTCCTCGGCGTGAATCCAGCCTTGCCAGGTAGCTGACTGCTGGATTCAAAGTGTAAGTGCAGTAAGAACGCCCTTTGGGGAGTGGACAGGGCTGGACGGGAGCTAGGGTGCAGTGGGGAAAGCTGTACCAGTTCCATGGGTAGAGTTATCCTGGGGTGACCCCGGGGGGACACTCGCAATCTGGTAGAAGAGCAGCCTTTTTTTTCTTCCTTCAGTTTAGCTTAACCCCTTCCCGTGCCATGAGCTAAAGAGGGGTTTTAATGGGGTAGCTGCACTGCTTTAAATTCACCCCTGACATGAAATCAGAACAACTTCCCCATGTAGACGAGGCCTTGCAGCTTGAGTTAGCAGGTGCCTGGGTGTAACCGCTTTATGGGCGGGGAATACCGCACAGGGCTCAGGAAATGGAAGCCTTCCACTGGGGCTATGGTGGGTCGCAGCTCTCTGGACTCTCGCAGAGATGGGGCACTCACACTAGGACTCCATGGCTGCGTGGCTTCTTCTGGAGATGACACCGCCCCTGCCCCCACAGTCCCCTCCCAGGGGCAGTTTCAAGCACGGAACCAATGGCAGCTTGTGCTTGGCAGCAAGTCCCCAGAAGGAAGCGCATGTGGATTTGTGCAGAGCTGATGCCATAGAGAGCAGCCTTGTATCCTGTACAGCTGCGAAGCCTGGAACCTGTGGAGAGTGCTGGTGTGTGGCCTTCTGCGCGGTTAGGGAAGCATCCCATGGAGCCACTGCTCCTCTTCTGCCGTGCTCTGTGACTGGCTCATGCAAGCAGGGAGACGTGTGGGGCCTCTAGTGTTGAAGGGGAAGTGAAACCTAACCCAAGTGCCTGTGGCCAGGTATGAATAACACGGGAGACGCAGGTGGGAATGGCCAGGTGCAGTCAGCAGGGCTTTTCCTTGAGGGGGGTGCTGTTTATCAGCAGATAGCAGTACAAGCTAACACAAGAACACGTCCTCCGGGCCGGGGTTCAACCCAGCATGAGCAGCCCAGCCTCCCAGTAAGCATCCTCTGTCTGCTGGCTCCTAAGCAGACCGTCTGTAATCAACCAGGGTGCCTCTGCAAGGGGGAGCTGAGCTGAGCTCCAGTCCTTGTTCCCCAGGGGCAGGCAGTGCCTGGCTCTGTGACCCCCACTCAGTGCTCCGAGATCGCTTTTCCCGGCTGGATTTGTGGATTAGATTTTGTTTCAGGGAGAGGATAGCGTTTTGGTCAAATCTGCTGCAGCTTGAATGCAGGCTGTTGTGCTGCCCTGAAGCCAGCCTGGCAATAAGATTTTTACAGCTGCCCACTTGTGCTCAGTAAACATTCCAGAGCACCTCATACAAGAGTTGGGGTGATAGCCCTGTTGTCCTGGCCCATTACACAATGGCTAATCACATGCCGCACAGCCTGTCCCAAGCTCGTGTGCATTGTGAGCTGTTTAAGGTGAGTGGCTGCATGGATGAAGAAATCTCTGTACATCGTTTTCTAATCAGAGTGTGCAGGTGAGCTCTGGGCTCCTGGGCTGAAAGGTGCTGAGCGAACGTTGGTTGCTCTGTGGGAGAGTGGGGAACCAGCCCGAACTAGGGTATTCCTGTTTCTGGTCTGTTTGCATCACAAGCTCCTCCTGAATCTGTTTAGAATGAGACTCCTCACAGGTTTGCTAGCTTCCGGCCTGCCGTTGTACCTCCAGCCAGCTCACCACCACTGCAGCCTTTTTAGCAACAATCTCAGTGGGTGATGGAGAGAGTATTATAGGAAGGAGTCTGGCATAGTACTGAGAAGGAATGTGTGGATTGAGCGTATTGTTAAGGCAGCTGCTTTCTTATGCCTGTGATATTAAAATAAAGGATGGTCTTTTTTGTAAAAGAATGTACCGTGCAGTCTCTGTATATGTGTGTAAAAAACGAATGCTGAGCACTTACATCGCTCCTGTGATCCCTGGATCGTAAAGTGCAGCAACAGGAATAATAACTGGCTATAACTTACTTGGTACTTGGAGTGGTTTCCCGCTTTAAAGCTCTGTACAAACACAAGTGTCCCCTACATCTGTGGGTTTCTGAGCATCTTGCGCTGTGGTGCAGGTGAGCTCTGCAGCAGGGGCAGGGTGCAGCTGCTTCTCGGGGCTGCAGTCTGGGGCCTGCTGCAGCTGTGTTCCCTATACACAGACGCTTACTGCTCCACCTGATGGCAATGGGGTGGTTGTTGCTGGTTTGGCCTCATTCTCTCTCAGGACTCTTGATTATAATTGCCTCTAAACAACTATTTTAAAGCTGCCTTGATGCCAGGCCGATGTTACCTACCCAAGATCTAAATCTAATTAGGGCTGTAATTTAGCCCTCCCTGAAAACCACCTGGAGATGATCATTTGGTTACCAAGGTGGCATGTAGAAAAGGCTTCATCTTCTGGAGCAGTGCTACCAGCTATCTCCTCCCCCATGTGCTTGGGACAGATGAGGTTACAGATTCTCTGCTTGGCTCTCTGCAGCTAGGAAGATCATGTGTCCTACATGCTCCATCATCTTCCACTGTAACCCAGGAGTCTCCAACATACAGGCCAGCTACAGATACTGATCCTACCTCCATGGCCGTATCGCTCTTCCCCAGGAGACAGAGCCGCTAGGCAGAGCAATAGAGGCACCCTGCCTAGAATGGGGAGGCTGGAGGGCTCAGGGCAGTAGTGATGAGATAAGGAGCTGTTAGATTCTAGTCCACTGGTTCGAACGCGGAGTGAGGCAATAGGAACCAAAGTTGCTGCCTCCTGCTGGCTGTGCAGTGGCCTCTTTGAAGAGTTGGTGGCCTCTGAGTGAACAGGTGTCCAAAGCACAGTTAACCCTCTGAGCCTGCATCAGAGCCTGTAGCCAGCTGGAGGAGGTAGGCGCAGCCAGCAGCAGATGGGACACAGTACATGTGGGGCACGAGAGGAGGCAGCTGCCAGGGGAGCCCCAGAGCCCTTCTCCTGTAAGTCGCTGCCCAGGTCAGAGCAGCTGTGCCACGTAAAGTGTGGCCCTGCTGTGAAACTTCGGCATGAGGTTGTGCTGTGCAGCTGTGCCTAGCTGGGCAGAAACTAGATGGATGTGTGACCGTTCGTCACTGTTCAGTTTCTTTGAAGCTCATTGTGTGACTGTGTATGTGTAAACTGCAGCGGCATTTTCCTGCATTGAACGCTGCCCTTGGGCGCTTTGGTGGGAGCCAGCGGGGTGGCTTTTCAAATCCAGAGAGGGAACGTTGGCTGGGGGCGGTGAGCACTGTCACTGAGGGAGTCTGCACACCTGGGCAAAACGTGGCAAGAGAAATACAATCCCTCTACCTACAGCCCCACGGTCTCGGAGCCAGCTCTGAGCCATCCCTCCAGACCCAAAGACAAGGGCAGTTCTGACCTGAGCCCCTCCGTTGGGTGTTTGGAGATCCCTGCCGGGCGCACACAGCCATTCCTTCAAACACCCCCGGGGTATCAGGGATCTGCCTCTAATCAGAGGTGGCTACTTGGTCTCCACTGTGATAAGGGCAAGTTTAAAAGGCACATGGGTGCCTGGGGGCCCCTTGCTCTGACTACTCCCTCTCTTTCCTCGTGCAGAACCCCCGGTTCCCAGGCAATCTCCAGATGTCTGACCGGCAGCTCGATGAGGCAGGAGAAAACGACGTCAATAACTTGTAAGTCCAGAGCACATGAATCCGGGCACGTCCATGATGGGAATTACTCCTGCCGTAGCCGAGAACCCAGCCACAGGAGATGTGACGGGGAATCTCCAGGACCCCATCAGGGTCTCTCCCTGGCATTGCTGTGAGCCACGGGCAGAGGACTTGGCCATGCTAACGGGAACCCTGGTGCCGTGCGTGCCCATTGGCTGAGGCTGGGACATCCCTCCTGACCACCCCTTATAAAACAGTACTTCACAGTAATGGTTGGCTGGATGCCCCCCTCCTCCCGGGCTGCTGGCCAACTCCCTCCACTCCCCAGGGTTTTGGGGGAGGGGGCTGGGTGACCTCTCTTTTGTTTGTAACATTCTTGTGCCCTCTTTCCTAGCTTCCAGCTGACGGTGGAGATGTTTGACTATTTGGAGTGTGAGCTGAACCTGTTCCAGACGGGTAAGGCTCTCACTTGTTCTGCACTGTTGACATACAGCTGTGGGGCAGGAGCAGCCTCACCGGCTGCTGCGGTGATGTCCCTCTCTGCCCAGCTGAGTGCAGCCCTGATGGCCAGTGTGTATGGGGGTGGGTGTCAGAGTGTTTGGGGTCCCAGTCTAAAGCTGCTTTCGCTCTGTGTGTGTGTCCGTCTGTCCTGCCTAGGTGTAGGAAGGGAGTTGGCTGAGGGCGTCTGAGGTCATCTGTTTTCCATGCACTCCACCAGAGTTATTATTAGCTGAAATAATTTCATGTCAGACCAAATGTGCCTGGCTCCTCCCAGTCTGCCCAGCCGCAGCCTGTCTGCCCTCCGTTCCATCCGGCTGTGCCAAGCCTCCAGGAACCACCTCCACCCTGTGGCATGCTGCACTTCCTCCCCGTACCTCTCCTTGGTTTGCTTCCCATCTCTGAGTTCTCCCAGGCTTGAATTTCTTCCTTTGCCCTTAGCTCTGGGGTTTATGGCTGTCATGACGAGAGAGCAGCTTTCCCCTTGCAAACCCATCACAGAGATGCTGTGTGCTTCAGGGCTTGCTGTGATGAGGGGGCAACTGGCTCTGCGGCGTGTGCTCCTACGGGTTGCAGTGGAGCAGAGAGAAAATAACGAACCAGTCTCCGCTCAGCTGCCATGTGCTTCCGTATAGTGCTGTAGGATTCTGCTTGTTGGGCTGAGTTTGAGCAGGGTGATTACTGCTTGCGCTGTGCCACACAGGGCTTTGGGCGCGGTGGCTGTAATAGAGTGGAGGGCTTTGCTTGCGCTGGAGCAGGCGTAAAGCCATATGTCAGCGTACGGCGGTTCCTGGATGCTGCCATTTCATATGAGCAGTGCTACGGTTGGGTCCTAGCACGGAGGGTCCCCGAGGATGTGCTTTAATAGAGTCAGCGTGGTGCAGCTGTCTCGCAGTGCTAAAGGCACGTCCAGCCGATGAATCCGGTTGCGTCCTGGTGCTGAAGGGCTCTGTTGCAAGGGACTGTCAGGGCCTAGTTGTGGTAGGCTTTACTCCACTGGCATTACTGCATCTCTAGCAGGGCAGTTGGGCACATGTGCTGGAATGTGGTGGGGGGAGGCAGGTGTCTCTCCAGACAGCAAGTGGCCTGGGTCTGCCCTGGGATGTAGCCTGGGTGATCCTGTCATGTCTGTTACTGGCTCACGCACGGTGATAGTGCAGGATAAGGGCAGGCGAGATGGTGCCTTTGTGTGTCGTGGGCTCGCATGGGTAATGCAGTAATCCTTGGAGGGGCAGGCCTGGTGTGCTGGGCTGCAGTCACAGGGCCAATCTGGGGGTAACACCATGCTCCAGTATATGCACCCTGCCACCAGAACGGGAACCGAGGGTAACAACAATTAAACTCATGGAATCAAAGCCCAAACAAGGTGGGACTCCATAATGGGGGGCCCATACCCACTCCTGACACAAACCTGCAGGGTGAGTCTCTTTCTTTCACAAACTTTGGTAACATTTGTACAGTTTGTCACATCAGAGTCTCATTGACCTGAACTAAGGCAGCATCTAGCGTTGCCATGATGGCTCACGAACACCACTGAACCGAGCCCCCTTCGCTAGCCCCATTGTACAGACGGGGAAGGTGGGACACAAGGCTGATCAATGACTTGCCCAAGGGCCATAAGACAGGTCTGTGGCAGCCCTGGAAGCAGAGCCTCCATCTCCTGACTGCCAGTCCAGGGCTTCAGCACGTGCCCCTCCTCCTTTCCCTTCCTCCATGTCTGCAAGGGAGCAGTACAATGCTGCTGTGCCTCTGAGTGAGACAGGGCTCTGTGCTGGCACCTCTACAGCCATGCGCAGGTACTCGTCTGATCCATCAGCTTCATAGCCCCACTGGGAAGGAGGGAGGCCTTGTAATGAATTTGGCTTTGTTTTTCTGCTGCTAGCTTAAGTGAATTAAGCAGGGCTAATATCATCTCTGCCTTTTTACATCTCATTAGTGTAGCTTAGTTTCTGATTTACTCTTAAATCGCTGCTCAACTTCCCTGCTAATTACCAGAGATGTCACTTGATTATCCGAATGGGAGAGGAGGCAGGCAAGCTGGTGGAAATCCAAACTGACTCCCTGCCTCCTGCTGCCTGGGCGAGGGTGACATTGCTAATTGTCCCATTGTGTGCATCCCCTGCTAAGGAGAGAACAGGCTGGCACGGTCCCCAAGGAAAGGCCCTGTGCTCCCGCTTGGGGGCGTAGATGCTTCAGCTGTCAAAGGAAGGAGATGAAGAGCCTGCAAGTCTCTATTTGATGCTGTGCATAGAGCACGGCTGCAGGTGTGATGTCAACGGCTTCCCCCAGCAGCAAGGCCTGCAGGAGGCACGAGAGGGTGGTGTTGGGGATGTGGAGAAACGTGGAGCCTCCCTGCCTGCCTGCCTTTCAAACTCCATCGCTGATCCCTGTTCATCTTCCTTTGGGGTCCTGCACTCCCCTTGGATCCCAAAGGTCTTTGTGATTCCACCCACCACTGATGTGCAGCCCCCTTTGAGCCAGAGCGCAGCAGCTGTTCATTCCTCAGCATGAGGTCCTTTGGCCTTCCTTTCGTTCTGGAGCAGGATGGTTGTTGTCGGTGGGGCCTGCCGCCAAGGGGGGAGACAGGGACAGATCCGTGTGTCCCTAAGGCTGTGTTGTGCCACCCGATGCCTGCCTCATTTAGGAATAACACATTACAGAGGAGCAGGGGTTGTGTCTGTCCAGCGTAGGCAGACTCAAGGATCTCTCTAGCGTTCGCTGGGGGCACATCTGGCATTCAGCACGGGGATTCTGGGGTGAATTCTTGAGACGTTGGCACTGGACTCAGTAAATGGGCAGACACCAGGGGAAAGGGATCTTTCTCCAGGTCCTCCCTATCTCTTCTCCCATCTCTCCAGGCATCCACTCTCCAGCAGGAGTTTAGAGGATGTGCATAGCGAGGATGTCATACAGGACCTCTCCCTTCAGGCAGGTGGCTCGGCAGGTATGAGTGCCCCATGGAGAATGATGTAGGACCCCAAAGCTAGCAGCTCGACGCCCATATGGAGAAACAGAAGGGGCACGCACTTGCTAACCCTGTCAGCCAGGTCTGGGTTGCAGGGGGAGAGCTATGCTCATTGCCAGGCGCTGGTGCACTCGGAAGGATTTCCTTGTGCCATTGGTGCACTGATGAAGTCTATCCCGCCCTTTCCTAGCATCCCCAGAGGGATGCTGATGTCTGCCCCTAGATTTCTGCTCTAGCTTAACAAGAGTGGAATGGCTGTACCCTGACTACCTGGCATTGGCCGAGTGGCTCTGCACTGCCACATGGGAGAGCAGGCTGCTCTCAGGCAGAGGCCGCTGTTGGAAGCAGCATATTCATCCTGTGGGAAAGGAGGAAATGTCTCATAGAGCTCCCTGCACCCAGCCTGTGGGAGTTCTAGGCCTCAAGTCACTGAACAGCAACCCTTCCACCCAGCCACAGAATGGCACTGAGGGGGTGCGAAAGGCAGCTAGAGGGGCAGGGGTGAAAGAAGAGGAAATATGGGACTCCGGAGCGCTCCAGCAGGAAGGGGAGAGGAGTGACTTGCTCTGGGTGCATGATGAGACAGGACCAGGGAGGAGACCTGGGCCCCGATAGGGATGTCTGTGCAGTGCCCTGTGCCCACACGCAGCGGCAGGCCCAGCTTTCAAGCACTGGCTTTTCTGGGGGGAGCGGTACCTTCCACTCAGAGCCAGCTGACCCACCCCCATCTGCAGCAGTTACTCCTTAGGAAGCCACGAAGCTCAAAGCTGCTCCATTTCAGCCAGCACCTCTAGCTGCTGTGCGTTTGGAAAGTACCCTACAGCCCTTGCATCCAGATGTAATGCTGTGCTGCGTGGGAGAGGAATCGGAGTGTGCTGGCAGAGTGAGCCGGCAGCCAGGCGAGAACCACGGTCAAGGCGCCTGCAGTGGCCTCCTTGCTTAGTGCAGATGCAGCCATTGGAGAGATCACTGGCAGCCATCACTTTGAGAAGCTCTGGACAGACCTGCATAGACAGCAGAGTTCTCCAACTGTCCATTTAATTAAGCCAAGGGCAGTGGGGAACACAGGGCCTTGCCCACCCCGACTAATTTCTGCCTAGCTAATCTAGCGCTGGCTGCCTCTAGCAGCCTGGGAGTGCCACCGTTGTGGTGGCACTGTGCCCTGCTGGCTGCAGCATGGAAACAGATGCTTTTCTCCCCTTCCAGACTAAGGACCCAGTCCTTCAATTGATCCAGGCTGGAGGAGGCAGACGTGGAAGAGAGATATGGTATAATCCCAGTCCCACTGAAGTCAATAGATTTTCTATGATTTCTGTGAGCCTAGGATTTTGCCTGTTGTCTTTCTTCTCTGTCTATTGCAAATCAGCGTAGACATGAGCCAGCATTCTGCTCGCTCTGAGATGTCTCTGGAGTCCCCTCACGTTAGCATGCACGGTGCATCTCTGAGCCAGAGCAGCCTGCATGCTCATTGCAGACCAGGGACATGTTTCTGTGATCAGAATGTGACCAGTTCTCGCCTCACCGGCTCCCTCCCTACCTAACATCGTGCAATGCTTTGCCTTTCTGTTCAGTGAGAAACAAAGGGCAGGCAGAGAATGATTGCTGGGTACAAGTGAGGGGTGACTGATGCTCTGCCTGAAGGGGCTATGGACTGGGGATGGGATCAGAGCTTCAGATGAAAAGGAAAGAGGTCTGGCCTCATTCTTTTATTCTGCATAGAAGCAGCATCTGCCCTGATGCTGACTGGGATGCAAATGGTAAGTGATATTGATCCTGTTATGTCCCTGTTGAAATGGAAGGGTAAATTCATCCCAGTAACCTCTCAGCCCAGGGCAGGGTCCAAGTGCTGGAACATGGACAGGACATGAAATGGGCCATTGGTGTGATTTACCACAGCAAGCCTGTGTCCAGTAAACAAAAGTCCAGCTTTCCTCAGCCCAGCTAGTCCCTTCAAAACTGTTTCCAAAGAGGGGGGGATGGTAGAATTGTGCCAGGGGACTGGGTGTGCTTGGCTCCAGGACTGCGCACCCAGGCTGTACAGAGAGCTGTTGGTGCCTGATATGCCTGGTGGTTCTAAAGTGAAAACCAAGCAGAACCAAACAACATCTCCATAAAAGTAAAATCCCTTCCGGGCCTCCTTTACCCCTCAGGAGGGAGCAGAGAAGGACATGGCGCCAGTACTTTTGGCCCAGCTCCTCAAAGGGAGTTAAGCACCAAATTCCCTTTGATTTTCCTTTGCAGCTCACCTTAAAGCAAAGTTGCTCAGGTCACCTGAGCACAAACAAACAGCTAAGAAATGTCCTAGACAGTTACTGCAAAATGGTTTGTCTGCAGTATTGACTCAGGGAAGTAACTGTCCCTAATAGGACGGTGCTGCCCTTGCACCATGGGCCAGTCAGAGCCTCTGCAAGTGGTGTCAGCGGTCATTGCAGCTGGTCCGGTTGGCAGTTATATTGGCAGATGGTGCTAACGGGGCAACCTGTTCAGAGCGCTGTTCATTCGGAACCAGTTCCCTTCAGGGCTGAGACTGAGCATAGAATTGTAGAATCTCAGGGTTGGAAGGGGCCTCAGGAGGTATCTAGTCCAACCCCCTGCTCACAGCAGGACCAATCCCCAGACAGATTTTTGCCCCAAATCTCTTAAATGCCCCCCACAAGGATTGAACTCACAACCCTGAGTTTAGCAGGCCAATGCTCAAACCACTGAGCTCTCCCTCCCCCCTGAAAAAAAAATAAAACTCCACTAATGTAAGTGAGAGCTTTGCTTCAGGTCACAGCCTGAGCCCCCTGCTGAGTGAGCCTGGGTATTTTCTGATTTCAGGATCGAGCCATATGAATGTTGCATTCCCCTGTGGGTAGATACTTAAATGATCATTGGGAGGCAAAGAGGGAGAGCATGAGACATTCCAGCTCCACAGTGCTAGTCTGTTAAACCACTGGAGCACTGGAATGGGCCAGACACTGGGCTCCAGGCTTGCCTCAGCTACAGCTATGCTGGGCCTGATATGCCTGAATGGGGAAAGAATTTGGCCCATTACCTTTGGGGCCCTGCCTGCTTCTCCCCTTGTGACCCATCTCCAGAGGCAGGTTCTTCAGTGGGGCACACATCTGCTAGCCCATGGGTTTGCAGGTGGCTTAGCATTGGGCTTTCAGTGCTTCTCCCATGAAACTAAGATTTGAACATTGCAACCGCTGAACCCTGGTGGATACACTGAGCATCTGGGATTGGAAGGGGGATTGATGACTAACCTGCATGCCTGCTCAGTGTATTGTCCCACCTGATCGGGTTGCTGAGTGCTGTGTTACAGCAGACTCTTGGTAGCACACCAGATGTACCAAGATTCAAATACAAGCACTGAAGATATATTAGCTGCTAGGCCCTGTTGGCTCTAGCACCTGGCAGTCCCAGGAGGCACTCAAATGAAAGGGTGATGTACTAGGGCAGGCAGAAGAGGTCACGTGCTCTATGCTCAATGGCTCCAAGTAATTCCTAGAATGGCCCTTTAGGGACACCCACGAGAGTTAGGACTTCTCGGGCTTGGGGGGCGGAGTGCCCCTTTTTGGTTCATTGCTCTCTGATAAGCAGTGAGGTAGCCCTGCAGGTCCCCTGGCCTGGATTCTGTTCCATAGTGAGTCTTGTTGGGGGGCCACTCACATTGTCTGTCCCAATGCAGCAGCTCCTCCCAGCAGGTATCCAACTTAGGGCAGCTGCTCCAGCTCCTTGCACGGGAGCTATCACCCCTCAGCTGCCTTCAAACGCTGCACTCCTCCCAGCCCACAAGAGACCCTGCTGGCCTGACCCACTGTTGAGCAACCCTGCTGCCAGCAGACATGGAAACTTCCTCCTCCTGCTGCACTACGCCCCCCCCCCATCAGTAAAGGGGGAAAGCAGTGAATCCCCTCTCAGCAAATTGATCACAACTTATGTAATATACACATGGGGGGAGAGAGCCCTCCTCGGTGTCCAACGCTTAACCAGCTTTGTCCACTGAAAACCGGTTTTGCTAGTGAACTATCTGAATGTCCCTTAGCTATAGACGTCTGTTATCTGGTTCCCAGGTGTCTCTGACCATGGCCGTGTGACTCACAGTACAGGACTGTTTCATGCAGCTCCCCTGTGCACAGGTTACCTTAGCAAAGCCATGGATAACAGTGGGCTAATGTGGTTTTCTGTCGGCTCCCTCATTCGCTTTCCTCCTTTAGGTTTAAAACAATGAAATTTGGTGTGTCCGATCACTCCTGTGAAATGAGGATAGACTCTTAGGCTAGCATGGAGGGGAGGAAAGGTACAACAGCCGAGACATACAAGTGTCCCGTAATAGTCTGGCTGCTTCAGTGTAGTGATATGAGCAGCTATGCAGCATAACCCCCTGGGATGGGGTGGGGGTGAGAGAGAGATCAGTGAGTTTCATGGAACAAGCCCTGAGTGCCCTGTCTCTCTCTCCTGTTAGTATTCAGCTCCTTGGACATGTCTCGCTCCGTGTCGGTCACTGCCACTGGCCAGTGCCGGTTGGCCCCGCTGATACAGGTGATACTGGACTGCAGCCATCTCTATGACTACACTGTTAAACTCCTCTTCAAGCTGCACTCCTGTAAGTACACAGCAAGCAGCTGCCATTTCACTGCTGGGATGTCCTGAGAAGTTTTGCTGTAGCCGATGTAAAGTTTCTGTAGCAACGGTTTCAGAGACGGAGCCCTGTACCAAGGCTGTGCGTGTGACAGGTGCGCCAAGCACAGGGAAATGCCCTGTCTGTGTTTCCTCTGCTCCCAGAGCAAGGGGTGCCCAGGCAAAGAGCTGGTTTTAAACACTGGTGGGGGCTGGCTCAGTAGCTTGGCCCACTGGCTTGCTCTGTGTCATGCGCAGAGACCAGGCCAGGTTTGACTCCTGTCTGTAGTCTGACTGATAGCGTATGGAAGTGCTACTGAGTCAGGGCAGGCTGGAGATCGGTGGCTCCCTCTAGCTGATGAGGAAGCTGTGTTGACAGGTGTCGAACTGCAGCCCAGCCTGCTCTGTGATCAGTGCAGAGAGAATCGTCCCCAGGGAGAGGGATGTGGCACATTAACTGTGGGTTGATGCTGAACCTCCTGGTCTGGGCCAATGACGCGTTAGCTTCATGGCTGGACCCTGCATTTGCTGAAGCCCCTGCTGCACCAGCTGTGCCCTTCCCTGGGGAGGGGAGGAGGGATGCTTGACTGGCAGCCCCCTCCCAGGAGAAGGGAGCAAGGCATCCCCTTTCTACCCTTCAGGGCAGGGCATAGGAGACCCCACGGGCCAGGGGAGGCTAGTCTAAACACCAGCATGCTTCCCCTCTGTTCCCAAGACTGGATGGTGGGTTACCCACTGGGGCCCTTCCCCCCACCACAGATGTTGGCAGCTGGAGAGTGGCAGGCGGGGGGGTTGAACAGAGAAGTGGTGAGATTGTGGGAGCAGGGAGAGTGAGGCAGAGACCAGCTATGGGGAGAGGGAGGGGAGGCGGGGATGGAGCAGTGATGCTCCAGCAGCAAGCTGCCAACGCAGGGAGAGAGATGATGGGGGGGAGAGAGGGAGCAGCCAGGAGGAGCGGAGGAGGGGAAAGGGCACAGAGGAAGGGAAGCAAGGAGGCTGGGTCAGTGAGGTTGGCCAGGTGCAGGTGGAAGCCCGAGAAGCATTGGGGGTGGGGGGATGGCCTGGGGGGGTCCCTCTGCATGCACCCGGAGGAGAGTTGTGCTTATGGCTCATAAAGCTACCCCCAAGGAGCACATTTCCCTTCAGAATGCCCCAGCCCGCCCCTTCCCTGCAAGGGCGCTGGCCTCCCTCCCTGGCCATGCCAAGGTACTCAGCAGTGCGTCTAGGCCAGGACCCTGTGCCCTCGCCAGTCCAGCCCTGAAGGAATTGTAGCCACAAGGGGGATTCTGCATCTGGAGGAGTAAAAGCAGAGAGCAGTGAGAAATGTTCACCACCACCCCCCACCTTAGATACCCCAGATGAGAGCATCCACCAGACCGCAGCTCCCAGGCCATGCCGAGCTGTGGCATTTCTTCCTCGGCGAGTCCCAAGGCACAGATCCAAGCTGTGCACCGATCTGCAAAGATCACTTCAGGCGCTCTGACTTGGGCGAGGTTGGCTTAATAGCTTCAAATTGATTCCTGCAGTATGAGAAAGCGGCACCTCAGTGATCCTGGATTTAGAGAGCTGCTGCCAGGTCCCCGGCGGAGTGCAAGCGAAGGCCCTTTCCCCTCCATGAGTGAAACCCCAGGGATCTGCCCCAGCCAGGGTTCCTCCCCCAGTCCCCCCAGCTCCTCCAGCTGGCAGCCGTCTCAGAGCCAGTGCTCCTGCCCTGCAGTGCCACCTGTTGGGAGCGTCTGAGCAGTGCTCGAATAACCGGGAGAAGTGGGGGTGCCCTTAGGGAAAGCGGACAGGCCTGGAGATGCCAGGGTGCCCCTTGGGTGGCTCTTGTGCTGGCATCCTCTGCGCTGAGCCCAGCTGCAAAAGGAGTCTCTTCTCCTCTCTGCTCTTACCCCTCCCTGCCTTGTGCCCCCTCCTCCTCTCCCCGACTGCCCTCTCCCCCTGCCCGTTACCCGCCTTCTGCCTCCTCCTCCCCTGCCCTTGACTGCTCCCTCCCCCTGCCCGTTACCCACCTGCTTTCTGCCCCCTCCTCCCCTCCCCCTGACTGCCTCCTCCGACTGCCTGTTACCCTGACTCCCTCCGCAGGACAGCAGTGGCGGCTGCCGTCGCTGTTCTCCCTTCTAGACACGCAGGGAGAAGTAAGGGGCAAAAACACACCCTCTACACCCCTTCCAATAAGTTAGAAGTGGGGTAACCCCTAAAAGTAGTAGGGGGCCTGCCCCCAGGCCCTTCCGTAATTCAGGCCCTGAGTCTGAGGCTGCAGCGATGAACTGGTCTAGCACTAGCTGCTCCCCAGTGCAGCCTGGTCCCTTTGTGCGGTGCTGCTCGGCTGGCTGGAAAGGAATGTGGTGGGCGAGGAGACCCGGGAGCTGAGAGCTTTCTTTTGCATCCCATTCTGTGTCTCTTCCTCAGGCCTCCCCGCTGACACACTACAGGGCCACAGGGACCGTTTCCTGGAGCAGTTCAGAAAGTAAGTGCCCTGAATGCCCAGCCTGTCACCTTTGGCGCTGATCCTTTGCATGCTCACAGCGGCTATTCCAACGTTCATTACTGGTTAAGTAACTGAGGCCACTCAGCCCTAGTCTGCAGGCAGCTCGTGGCTGACAAGAGCCCCCTGGGTTTGAAATGAACCATCTGTGGCTGAGAAATGAAAAAAGTCCGGATTTCTGGGTCCCCCAGCTCCCAAATGTTTATCCTGGAGCAGAGCTGGCCTCTTCTCTGCCCCCATGCTGTTGGGATAACCCCTTGGCACTGAATAATAATCGTCTTATTAAATCCAAGGAGACTTTCGGGCTCTAGTGGCATTGTATGGGAGGTGCCAGCCATTGAACTGCGGTTTGGCTGCTGTGTGCAGTCGTCACGCTGAGGTGAAAATGTGAAGGTGCAGCCCTATTCTCCTGGGCGTCTTGGAGCCATTTCGTATAAAGGCCCTTTGGGGGCTAAGATAATCAGGGTTTAACAATGGTTTTCAAGCTTGGCCGCAGCCCAGCTATGTGCCAGAGGGTACTGCCGGGGCTGGCTCCTCAGCCTGATGGTGCGCACATGCTGCAGCCATGTGTTGCTGGGTCCATCAATCCTTCCTCCCTTGGAAATGTAGAACAGCGTTTTCTGTTCCGAGACACTCTGGCTTTCGTTTCCCCTTCGCCTTCCCCAGCCTGGAGGGAGGGGCAGGTTGTGATATGCTGAACGGACCCTGGGGTGGGAAGCCGGAAACTCAGGGGAGATGGATCTGGTGGTTGGTTCTTCTAAGATTTAGCTGGTAAATTCTTTCCCCTTCATTCCTAGTCGCAGCTGCAATTTGCATCAGTGACAGGACGGCCCCTCCCTCCCTAGGTGTATGGGGGAGGGGCCCCACCCCCCTGGATTCAACTTTTACGAGTGTGTTTGCCACTTGGCTTGAGGCAGATGTCTGGGTACTGTCCCACGGAGCAGAGCTGGTGGCTCTCTTCCCAGGGTTCCCGTCTTGAGTTGTATGGCAAGATGACATCCATGTGGCTGAGGTCAAGGGCTGCCTTTCCTTCTCTGCGTGGGATGCCTGGTTTGGAACCACAAGCGATGGGCTCTGTTAAATGAGTGTGGCAGGGAAGCCACCCGCATCCTGCGACTTCCCGGTTCTGCCCCAGCCGGCAGAGTCCCCTCTCTTACGTCCCATTTCCTTCCAGGTTGAAAGATTTGTTCTATCGCTCCAGCAACCTGCAGTACTTTAAACGGCTGATTCAGATCCCACAGCTCCCAGAGGTGAGACCCAAATGGCTTCTCTCTTGCCCTTGGGCACAGACTAAGAGGGAGGGGTTGCAGTGACCATTGGTGTGACTAAACAGTGGAGTCTAGTGGTTAGAACAGGGCCCCGGCAGTCAGGACTCCTGGATTCTATTCCCAGCTCCACTGCGGTTTCTGGGCAAGTCAGTTAAACCCCAGCGTTGAATGCTGTGTGCCTGCAGCCAAGCCCTGGAAGCCATATTTGCACTTACAGGGGATTGCTTTTCAGAGATCTCTGCTAGAGCTGGGTGAAATTTTGTTGGTAAAGAATAAGTTCATTGAAAAATGCACTAGATTTTTCACTATTCACTAACTTGGCCCCCGTTTGTGCTAGACATAGGTGTGTGTAGCACATTTCATTAGGGTGTGCACCCAGGGCTGCTTTTCTTTTTTAAAAGCAAACATTTATTGAATACTCAGTCATAAAGGACATTATTTTATTCATCACACTGAAAAAACTAAAACTTAACTAATTTTTTTAAAATTAACAACTAAACTTTACTTAAAAAATGAGACACAAAATACCAAATTTTTGCCGTAGTGATAAGCAGGCGTATACAAAGATACAGTCAATGTTCATGATCTTTATCTTTAACCAGATAATAAGCTAACCCAAATTGACCAAAACAGATTAAGGTTTCTTCATCTTCCTGTCTTAGAGAATGAGACGTCGCTCACCAGGTGTTATGGACTTAAAGTCCTTGATCACATCATTGTAATTAACTGACAAAGCCAATTCTTGTTCAACGTACAAAATCATGAGTGAATCGAGGCGCTGTTGGGACACTGTACATCTTAGTTTGTTTTTTACATGGGCTAGTTTCCAAAAGATTCTTCCACGTGAACAGCTTGTCTGCTCCTTTTCTTATCTTAACAACGAACTGAGCCATATTTTAAAATGAAAAGGGGGAATCATATGAATGAATTAAAACGTAAAGCCACGGGCTTGTTATGCTATTTCAGTGGAGTACACGCGACAAAGATTACAAACACTGTAGACACTGTGCTGGGCATGGCTGACACGGCCACTTATATAGGTCAAAGAATTTTCTAGAATAGTAGTCGGAGGAGAAGACCAATGGCAATGCGGCGTCGCAGTAGTAGGACGCATGCTGCGAGCAAACGCGGACTTTCTATGTAGAGCGTATCATGCGATTAAATTAAAACGCAAAGCCACTTTTTTTGAAGACATTAGGGCAGACGTGGGCAAACTTTTTGGCCCCAGGGCTACATTGAGGTTCCAAAATTGTATGAAGGGCCAGGTAGGGAAGGCTGTGCCTCCCCAAACAGCCTGGCCCTGATCCCTATCTGACCTCCACCCACTTCCTGCCCCCCTGACCGCCTTCCTCAGAATCCCCAACCCATTCTTCTCCTTGTTCCCTGACCGCCCCCCTGACACCCTCCCAACCACCACTCCAAGACCCCATCCCCTACCAACTCCCCCTGTTCCCTGTCCCCTGACTGCCCCAACCCCTATCCACTCCCCCGCCCCACCTCCTGACAAACCCCGGAACTCCCACGATTCAACCCCCCGTTCCCCATCCCCTGACAGCCCCCCCCCAAACCTCTGCCCCATCCAATCACCTCCTCCCCCTGCCCCCTGACTGTCCCCGGGGCTCCCTGCCTCTTATAGATTCATAGACTGTAGGACTGGAAGGGACCTCAAGAGGTCATCGTGTCCAGTCCCCTGCCCTCATGGCAGGACCAAATACTGTCTAGACCATCCCTGATAGACATTTATCTTATCCAACCCCCTCGGGCCCCAGCCCCCTTACCATGCCACTTACCCCCACCTCCCCCCCTCTTCCAGAGCCTCAGCATGCCGCGTCCAGAAGCAGCCCTGGACAGCACTGCAGCAGCGTGGCTCTGGTGGGATCTGAGCTCCTGCCACTCGGCCCACTGGAGCTCGCAGCCCTGCCCCCTTACCACGCTGCTCTGAGTGGGAGGAGCTCAGATTCCGCCGGAGCTCGCGGCCCCGCCCCCATACCACGCTGCTCCGAGTGGGAGGATCTCAGATCCCGCTGGAGCTCGCGGCCCGCCTCCTTACCACGTGGCTCCAAGTGGGAGGAGCTCAGATCCCACTGGAGCTCATGTCCTTGCCCCCTTACCACGCCGCTCCGAGTGGGAGGAGCTCAGATCCCGCCGGAGCTCGTGGCCCCGCCCCCTTACCACGCTGCTCCGAGCAGGAGGAGCTCGGATCCTGCTGGAGCTCACGGCCCCGCCTCCTTACCACGCCGCTCCGAGCAGGAGGAGCTCGGATCCCGCTGGAGCTCACGGCCCTGCTCTCTTACCACGCAGCTCTGAGCGGAAGGAAGCTCGGGTCCCCCCAGAGTCACAACGCTGCAGCTCTGTCCAGGGCCGCTCCTGGACCCGGAACCCTGAGGGGATGGGGGATGGGGGATGGCAGGGCCGGGGGGACCCTTCCTGGCCAGGAGCTCAGGCAAGCCGGGCAGGATGAGCTTGCCCACCCCTGCATTAGGGTGTACCTGGGCACACCCCATGCGCACACCTATGGTGCTAGAGAAGGGGGGCGAAGTGCTGCCTCATAGCACCATTATGACGGCACTAGGGCTGCCTGCGGTGGTGTGGAGGGTGGATTTGGGCCTGTTGCATCCCACAGAGCTGCTTTTCTCAAGATCCCGCCATCAAGTTCTCCCTTTCCACCCTAGAATCCTCCCAACTTTCTGCGGGCCTCGGCTCTTTCGGAGCACATCAGTCCCGTGGTGGTCATCCCGGCTGAGGCCTCGTCCCCAGACAGCGAGCCCATCACCGATCTAGTGGAGACGGACACAGCGTCACAACAGGTGAGCGCCTGGCCCCCTGACGTCAGTCTCTCTCTTTGAGCCCGCGACTGGCTCTGCCTATGTCTGGCAAGGTTTTCAGCTGCCAGAAGAAGTATCCCTGGCCTTAGCATGGCCTGCCGTGGCTCTGGGGCTGTACTGCCAGGGCTGTGATCTCCTCAGAGCTCCTAACATACTCACGGCCTGGTGCCTGTTTGGCTGTATGACACATGGAAAACGAAAAGCCTGGGCACTACAGGAAGCAGCATCAACGCTGCTTATTTGCATGGGCTTAGTACCGAGTCAGCGCCCTTGGGGGTGCCATGCTGCTAAAGGTGCTGTCTGCCTAATTTGACATGAAACCAAGGGTCAGGGAAGAAATCCCAGGGAGTAATTCTGGTGTCCTGGCCAGGTGACGATTGGTTGACTGCATTTGGCTTCCCCTGCATTTCCCCTCCAGTTCTAGATCCCCATGGCATGCTTCATGTCCTTTCCTAATACGCCAGCCCAGAGGTGGCTCCACTTCAGTGGCAGGTGAAGTGGTTCCTACATCTCCTGTTAATGTAATGGCTTTTGGGGCTGTGGGTGGTAAATACATACCCCTAATCAGGGCCGGCACAACCCATTAGGCGACCTAGGCGATTACCTAGGGCACTAACATTTGGGGGGCGGGGGTGACCGCAGCTGCCAGATCTTCGGCCGCCCTGGTCTTCGGAGGTGTTTCAGGGGCGGGACCTTCCGCCACCTAGGGCACCAAAAAAGCTGTCAGCGCTCCTGCCCATGATGTTTATTTAGGCTGTACCATCTGGAGCAGACAATAGCTTGCCCTAGTTGCAGCTCTTGGGTTTGAGTCTCTGCATCTTGAGGATTCTCCTGCACCAGCGTGGAGCACGGCCATTCTGTTATGGTGGGATTTTAAACCCACTTTGCACTAGGATAAATGACTGCCCAGCTGTGGGGCATCAAATTTGGCCCATTGCCTCTTGTTGTGGCTAATGGGGGTATTTCATATGAAGAGAACAGGGGATTTCTGTCATGCCAGTAAATCCTTTGGCAGCTAGTGGTTGCCTGCTGGTAAATGCAGCTAACTCTTACCACTACAAGTACCTCGTAAGTAGCTGCTCTGCTTGCTGTTCCAGACAGGACTGGCCTTCTGTCTGCTGCAGTTGTCCGTCTGTCCCAGTCAGACCCCAGCTGAATTAGACTAGCTGCAGTAACCTGGTGTTTAATAAAGCAAGTAGAACTGCCCTCAGCTGCGTCAGGCTGCATAGAAGATAGGGGCCCATGCCTGGTGGGAGCTGTCTGCCTGCAAGGGGAAGGGTTAGCTGTCCCTTAGAGGGCCTGGGGCAGCTGCCGTTCTTGCTAAGGGGTGGGGTCCTGGTGTATGGGGGAGGGATCTTCTCGGGGGGCGGGGGGGGCGCTGAGACAAGGGGTGGGGTACATGCGCCCCTGGCCATGTGCAGAGCAGCAGTAGGTTTGACTCCAGGGATCTGTATTTGTTTCCCCCTCCAGAGCTTGTTTGACAATAAGTTTGATGACATCTTTGGCAGTTCATTCAGTAACGATCCTTTCAACTTCAGCAGTCAGAATGGGATGAACAAGGATGACAAGTGAGTGCTGGCTCAGGGGCCCCATAGCTGCTGGTGGGGCGTGTTCAGTGTCAGGGGAAGGAGCTGTGAATGCGGAGGCAGGGTGTAGGCCAGTTCTGTGGGGAAGGCCTGGGCCTCCCTTGGAAATGGCATCCTGGGGTTGGCTGGTGAAGGGTCTCCTGCTCTAGGGTTCATCTGTGAAGGGTGCTGAGCGGCAGGCTGAGCTCTCTGACTCTGGGCTGGCTCTGTGATAGGAGCTGGATGCCTGGCCGTAGGCTGGAACCTGGGCAAGTGGGCTAGGAGCTGAAGCACATAATCAGCAGCTGGCAATGGCCCCTGCACTTAGCCTCGTGCAGCTCCTTGTGGTGGTACAGGCAAGGAAAGGCTCCTCCAGCCCCAGACACTTGCCCCTGCGAGCTGGCAGTCAGCAGGGGCGGGACCTCGGTGGGTCATTTAGGAACAGCCCTGGGGTCCATTCGGCCCAGTATCCTGTCTCTGACAATGCACAGCTCCAGCTGCTGCAAAGGCTAAAACCCTGCAGGGGGCAGTGATGGGATAAGCTGCCCCCAGGGGAGATTCTCTCCTAACCCCGGTAGTTAGATCTGCTCATACCCTGAAGCAGGCAGGCTGAGATCCTTTCCAGAGCTCTTGTTCGTGTTTACAGCTCTTCTCTATGTTCACGTAACAGTCCAACCCTGTTTAGCTCTTGCCTTCAGTTCCATCTTACAGCAGTGAGTTCCACAGGCTAACAGTGTTGGAGGACAATATACTTCCTTTGAACAGTTCTGAATTGGCCACTTTTCAGCTCCATTGAATGCCCCCGGGCTCTCATGTTATGAGACCCAGGGAATAAAAGATCCCAGTCTCCCTCCTCTAGACCAGTGATTTTCAACCTGTGATCTGCGGACCCGTGAGGGTCCTCAGACTGTCTGAGATTTCCAAAGGGGTCCGCACCTCAGTTCAAAATGTGTTAGGTTGAAAACCAGTGTTATAGACCATTCATTATTTTGTATACCCCATCGTGTCCTCTCTGAACTGTCTCTTTCTAAGGCAAACAATCCCGTTCTTTCTCTCTCTCGATATGAGAGTTCCAGGCTCCTGACCATTGCTTGTCCCTGAACCCCCTCTTCTTCTGCAGTATCCTTTGAGACCTGGGGACCAGTGCTGCATGCAGGATCCCAGGGGAGGGATATTATATAATATCATAATATTTTTGGTGTAATTCCCATCTGATCCCCAAACCACCTCTGCGCGGGGTGGCAGGGGCATGGGCTAATGGACACAGCACGGAGGAAGCGACAGGTGTCGTTCTCCTTGCCAGGGACCGGTTGATCGAGCAGCTGTACCAGGAGATCAGTGCGCTGAAGGAGGAGCTGGAGAACTTCAAGGCAGAGGTGAGTATGTAGCGCATATTATTCACGTTAATGCAGTATGCAGGCTGTGCACTGGGCGGCCAGTGACGTGCAGATCTGGCACCTCTGTGGTGTGATCACTGCGTCTCAGGGCAGGGTCAGAGCTGTTAGCCCGTACGTTGGATGGGAAACACGCAGGGCGTATGCTGGGTCACACTGAACCAGGGGCCCAGCCTGGCTCTAGGGAGCACCGAGCTCCAGAGATGCCACTTTTCCAAGACCCTGCGGCTGTTACTCTATGCACAGGGTCTGTGCCAGGGATGGTATTTCTGCTCTCCCACCTTAGGGAGGAGTTGGGTTTCCTCATTGTCACAGGGATACCAGTGCTGTCAACTGATAGCTGCTTAGACAACTGCCAGTCAGGCACTGGCTTATGCTGAGTTGACACGGCTGAATCCCCACTGTGGCACTTCGAGTGCAGAAGGTGGGGGCCCGCAACTGGTGTCGTTCTCCTTGCTGGGGGCCAACAAGGATTTTAAAAATTAATACTGGCCTCTCCACCCTTGTATTAAACTCCCAAGGTTACAGCTTTTCTCTGACCTTGGCTTGGTAAGAGGTGGCACCACCCAAATGCAAAAAAAACCCTTTGAACCCAGGAAGGAGCACTTGGGAATTCTTCCCTGTGGGGTACCTTCAAGCCCCCCGCCCCTGCCCTCTCTCTCACACACACACACCGGGGAAGAGCTGAGAAAGAAAGCGAAGGAAATTACCTGTGGCTACCAGCTAATCAAACAACATGGACACCAAAATCCAAATCCTGTTCTTAAAAAAAGTAAATTTTATTAAAAACAAAAAGGAAGAAAATACATCTGGAACTTGGGCTTTTGCTAGATTTTAGAAGAGCAATTCCAAAAATTAAGCACCCAAAAAAGCTTTCTTGGGGGTTCAGCTTAAAGGTTACAAGCAAACAAAAGCATCTGGGGTTAGCACAAAGGAGATCCACATGCCAAAATAAGAACTAAACCCAATCACTAAATATTCTAACTAAACATTCCCTATTTAAATAATTTCTCCAAGGGATGGAAGATGAATTTTCATACCTGGTTCAAACCTTACACAGCATTGCTGCTCCATCCCTGCAGCCCAGGGAACAACAGACAAGGGGAAAGTTTCTTTCCCAGTTTTAAAAGTTCTACCTTCCCATTGGCTCTTTTGGTGAGGTGCCCACTCCTTTCCTTTGACCTGGTGGCTTGTTAACCCTTTCCAGGTAAAGCAAGCAGAAAATAGACACCAGGGATTTTGCAGCTGACTGGCTGGCTGGGTGTCCATAAGGGAGCTCCCCCCTTCAGTTATTACACGAGTGCTGTTGTTTTATAACTCACCACAGAATCCCTGCATGCTGAGTGGCTGGTGCTTTTGTTAATGGGTTTCGTAGGAGTTATGGGCCTTGGGCACTTTGATTGGCTGGCCGAGGTCTAACTAGCTACAGCACTGTAAGAGCTGTGTTTCAGACTGCCCCTGCAAAGGGCAGCTGGCCTCGAGGCAGCTGAGGCTAGAAGGGTGTTTGACCCGCCCCAGCCCATCTCTCCCCCTTGGTGACCTGCAGAGCCATCGCCTAGGAGTGCAGCTGAGGGGACGGATCAGCGAGCTGGAGGCAGAGCTAGCAGAGCAGCAGCACCTCAAGCAGCAGGCCCTGGACGAGAGCGATTTCCTGCGCACTGAGCTGGAGGAGCTGAAGAAGCAGTGGGAGGACACTGAGAAAGCACAGAGGAGCCTGACGGAGATTGAGAGTGAGGAGAGACCTCTGCTCTGCTTCGGGGTCTGCCCCCTGAGTCCCCAGCCCAGCCTCTTCTGCAGGGTTGGCTGTAGGGGGAGCTTGCAGCTACTCCAGCCCCAGCCTTTATCAACAGGGAGCGGGGCAGGCTGGCTGTGGGGCGGAGCTCCAGGTCATCCAGTCCCAGGCTCCCTCAGCAGGGGGTGCTGTAGGGAGCCAGGCTGGCTGTGGGCGGAGCTCCAGGTCATCCAGTCCCAGGCTCCCTCAGTAGGGGGCGCTGTGGAGACCCACGTTTCACAGCTGGAATGGCTGTAGGAATGGGGTGACTCATTTGCCCCAGTGAGACAGGATTTTCCTCGGGAGACGTCCTTGCCATGTGTGTTCCCAGGCTGCTCACCCCGTGTGTGTCTGTGTTGCAGGGAAGGCGCAGGCTAACGAGCAACGGTACACCAAGCTGAAGGAGAAGTACAGCGAGCTGGTGCAGAACCATGCTGACCTGCTGCGCAAGGTAGGGCCCAGCTCCCCTCTCCTTCATTCCACCCCTGCCAAGCCTCCTGCCGGCTTTGGGTCAGTAGCAGGAGGTCTGCCACTGTAGACCCATGTGCCATCGTGCCCTGTGGAGAGCCAGCTCTGTTGTTATTCCGGAGGCTAGTGGGCAAAGATCCCCTGTGGGGATCCCCTCCCCCTACACCACACCAGGGAACAGGATTGTGCTCTGAGATCAGGATGGGGCAGAGGTGAGGCATCGGCCCTGTCCAGTGACTGGGTGGGTGGCGAGCAGGGGCTGACGCAGCTGACGAGTTCTTGCTGATGTTCCCCAGAACGCAGAGGTCACCAAGCAGGTAACGGTAGCGAGACAGGCCCAAGGCGATGTGGAGCGGGAGAAGAAAGAGTTAGAGGACTCCTTCCAGCGCGTGAGCGAGCAGGCCCAGAGGAAGGTGAGTCTGAGTGTGCAGAGCGGAGCAGGGAAGGCCTGGAGCATGGGAGCACCTGGGGGTGCTGGGTGGGTTAGAGCCCAGCGTAAGGGAGTCCGTGCAGTAGACAGGTCTACGGCGTTGTGTCCGCGGGACGATACAAGTGAGGAGTGAGGGGAGAAGGCTGCAGATTGGTGAGGTGATCAGATCCTGAGCTCTCAGCTAAGGTCTGCAGTGAGTAACGAACAGACCTGTGATGTGCACGCTCAAGGGTTACTTCTGCTCTGTCTGCAGACTCAGGAACAGGCAGAGGTCTTGGAAACCTTGAAGAGAGAGCTCACAGCCAGCAAGCAGGAGCTGCAGGCCCTACAAAGCACTCTGCAATCCAGTTTGCAGGTGAGCGCGTGCTTCCCGCAGTGAGATCTCCGCCTCTGAGACTCGGTCCGGCCCCACGCCCTGGCTGGAAGCGTGCTGCTGGTGGAGCAGCAGCGTGAGTGGGTATCTACTGGCAAGTCTGGCTGTGCTCAGCCTGCCAGCAGGATGGGCTGTCACGCTGCGCTGGGAGCAGTGCCAGCATCGCGGGCGGCAGAAACTCGCTGACCCAGCACACCAGGCTCTGAGGTGGTTTAATTTTGGAATATAGTAGGGGAGGAGGGATCCCAGAATGAGGGCGCTTTGTCCACCCTCATCTTTTCTCTCCTCGTTCCTCTCTATGTTCCCTTTGCCCTGCAGTCGGAAGCAGAGCGTAGCACCAGGACAGCGGGCTTGGAGCAGGAGAGGGACACCCTGGTGGTGGCAGTGACCCAGCGTAGCCAGGAGGTGACGGCATTGCAGGCCGAGCTGCAGCAGCTGAAGGACGCTCTAGACAGCGAGAAGGAGAGCAGCAGTAAATCGCTGGAGACGCTGCAGACCCGGCTGGGAGAGAAGGTACAGTACTCCTGTCTGCCAGTCTGGGGGTGCCCGAGGTGGACAGCAACATCCCCTGAGCACCCAGGGCACCCTGACTTCACCCAGTGCATTGACAGGAGTCCAAGGGCAGCTCTTGTGTGAAATGCAGTAAAGCTAATGCCGTGGAGCTGTGATCTGCAGAGGTGCATGTCCCAGCATGCCGTGCGGTTGGACTCCTCCTTGCTTGGTTGCTCAGGTCAAGATGGAGCATTGCACGCTAGGAACTGATAGCCCCCCAAACTGTTCTTCCTTAAATGCAAAGATATGGGGAACACCCCATGGATGTGGCATTTTGGTCCCCCTCTGCCCCCTTTCCTCGTGCTGGAAGGAACTGGGACAGAGCAGCCAGGGATGGCTGTTGCGCTTTTGATGACATGGCTCCTGCATGTCAGTGGCCTTGCCGTTCTTGCCCAGGGCCTTCTGGGTGCCAGGATGGCCTGGCTGGGGCTTGGGAAGGCCCTGACCTCTCTCTTCTCTTTGTGTGTCCCTCAGGAGAGCCATGAGCAAGCCCTCCAGCAGCGGCTCCTGGACGAGCAGTTTGCCTTGCTGCAGTGCACGGTGCAGGAGGCAGAGCAGATGGTGCAGGACTCTCTGAACCGACTCGATGACCCCGCCCACATCAGCTGCACAAGCTCTGCAGGTATGGCCTGGCTGGCTCTTTTCTCTATGCTGGATGTATCCACCTGCACTGACCTCTAGCTGCTCTCTCACACGGCATGGAAGCTCTTATAAATGGGGGTTGGGTGCCACTCAGGGAGCACCGGCCTGGAATTCAGTCACAGCATTTGGCTAGCCACTTTCCTCTCCTAGGAGCTGCTGAGGGTAAAGCCTTGGGACTGCTCCCAGGCAGCTGAGCTGGCCCAGAGCTAGTGCCACTGACTGCAGCTTCCAGGGTCATAACCCCACTCCCCTCACCCAGGCGGTGCTTGGCCAGTGCCAGGTATTTCAGGGGTATCTCACCAAGTGTTCCACACCTCTGGAGTTGCAGTAGAGTGTGTGTGCACATACAGACTCGTATGTGTCCAGTAAACTGAGTCAGTTACATTCAGGGGTTTCCCAAGGAATTATTTGCTGTCCCTCCCTAAAATCTTCAGCACAGATGAGTGCAAAGGCTACTCCTGGGGTAATTCAGCACCTCTGCGTGTGTGCAGAATTCATGTCCCCTGCAGATTTCTTTGCTTCCCCACACCACTGACCCCCAGCTAGCTGCACCTAGACCCCCACCCCACCAAGTCTCACTCCCCCAGCACCCAGATCCTTCTGCTGAGACCCTCATACCTAGACCCCTGTGCTGAGCCCCAACCACCTTCACCTGGAAGCCTCTGCAGAGACCCATTGCCCCTGCGCCTGGAACCGCCCCCCAACAAGCCTCTGTGCATCCAGATCCTCCCACACCTAGACCCCTGCACTGAGCTGCCTGCACCCTGATTGTCCCACACAGAATTTCCTCACCCCACACGTGGACCCCCCACACTGAGCCCCTCCACACTTGGCCCTGCCTGGTTGAGCCTGCTTGCCCCACACCTGGTAGGCCTGGTGCAGCAGAGCAGGACCCCAAGGTGTTTTTGGGGCAGGTCCAGGGCTTGTGCTGTGTCAGGGTTGGGTGCAGCCTCACCGCTGAGTCTGTGTCCCAGGGGTGGGGAGGCTGTAGGGTGATCTCCCATCTTCGTGCAGCCAGTGGCCTTTGCTCCCCACTGCCCTGCTGGAGCCACTGCATTTATTTATTGACAAATAAAACTTGCAGAATTTTAAAATATTGTGTACAGAATTTTTAATTTTTTGGTGCAGAATGTCCTGAGGAGTAAAAGGAGGGGGCTCCAGCCATAGTGTGGGGATTTGGCTGAGGACCGAAATCGGGAGGCCAGGAGCAGGGGTGGGTTGGGGGTTCCCAGGAGCCCTTTGTTCATATTCTGCCCCAGCTTGCAGGGAAGGTTGGGGTGATCGCCCTTCCCGTGATGGAGCCCCCCCTACTCCACACTGGGGAGCCCTGTCAGAGGCGACAGCTCCTCAGGGCTCATAGTAACTCTTCTGGAGAGCAAATGTTTTGCCTTTGGAAAGGGCCCCAGTGCACTGCAGTCCAGTATTCCTAGAGCTGGGCAGACTCCCTGAAGGGCATCGCTCCAGAGCGCCCACGCCGAGTGCTGTGCTCTGCTCCGGCGGGTGGCAGGAGCAACATGCACCCAGCTGGAGCCGACTGGCCGTGTCGTGCTGCCTCCCTCTCCTCTGGTTTTAAGGGGGTTTCATTGTGTAACTGGCGAACCAGGGGCTGGATCGCAGAGCCGAGCTCAGCCCCTCTGGGCAGCACTCTCCACTGCTCAGTCAGGGGGCTTCTTGTAACATGGGGGCAGGAGTGGGAGCCCCTTACGCAGTGTTGGCATCACACAGATGGGCAGGGGATGAGTCTGTGTGTAGCCCCAGACTCTGCGCAGGCCACTGAGTTCCTTCTGGGTCTCTCTTGTGTGTGCAGATTATCTCCTGTGCAGAACTTTGGCTGCCTCCGACTGCATAGAGCGGCTCCAGGGCGCGCATGGCAAATACCTTTCTAACCGCTCAGGTGAGAGAGCTGCCGGGGCCCTGAGCCCCCTCACTGCGGGCTCACAATGCACCTTTCTCTGCCCGCCATCGCCAAGGGTTGCTTAGGGCTGAGGAGTGCTGGCAGTGCGAACGGTGGGGGCTTCCACAGGGATCCCTCCAGAAGATCCCACCCTCCCTCCTTCCGGACGTGCCAAGCCTCAGACCCTGCAGCCCACGGGCCAGCCGCCTCCCTTGGAGCCCTGCTCTCAGCATGTCACACGATGCACTTGACGCTTCCCCCTTCCCGCAGTACCCAAGAAGCAAAGCAACAGCAGCCCTAGGATCCCCTGGCCGCAGCAGGGCAGCAGCTAGCTCAGCTGCAGTGCAGACTGGGAAACTGAGTCAAGGGGGGCTGGGCTGTAGTTCCCAAAGCCAGGACGCAGCGAGGCCACGTGCACTGGGGCTGCACACGCCCTCCGTGCCTGTACTGGCCTGATGCTTGCCAGCGTGTGCACACACGGCTGCTGCGGACGTTGTCCTGGGAAGGGGATCTCTGAGGTGCAGCAAGTGAGCTCAGGGCTGGGTCTGCGCCTGGCTCTGGTGCCTGGAGGGAGTGAGGAACGTACCTGCTCAGCTCCCTTTGAATCTGACTCTCAAACCTGCGAGTCTTGTTTGCCTGAGACACTGAGAGGGCAGCGATGGGGCTGGTTGAAATGCTGAGGTGGCCAGTGACTTGGCAGAGGCCATCTCCCCGTTCTGTCTCCTTTGCCCGCAGATGTAAGCAGCCTGCTGCCATGCGTGGCCCTGTTTGCCCATCTCATCAGTGACACCATCTTGCAGGGCAGTGCCACCTCCCACATGGTCCCTATGGAGCCTGCTGACCGTAAGTATCCCCACTGGGGCAAGGGGTTGGGGCTGTTCCCGCTGGGCTCTCCTGCCTTCCTCACCGGCTCTTGCCCGGCCTGCTTTCAGTGCTGTCGGAGATGTGTAAGCAGTGCGGGAGCGAGGCCCTGCACTACCTTGGTGCCCTGAAAGACAAGGCCTCCCTGGGGGGCGCCGACTGCACCGCCGTCAGAAACTGCCTGAGCCGAATCAGCGCCCTTGGAGAGGTGAGAGGACTGGGGGCTGGAACGAGCTGGAGACACACCCTCTCTGGGCAGCGGGGCCTGTCGCGGCTGCGGCCTGGGACAGGGCCATAGGAGACTGAATGCTCCAGAGTGGGCAGTGGGCAGCAAGCAGGGGGTTGGGAGGATCCCTCTGGGTGGGGGTGAGGGTCTCTGAGAGAGGCAAGAGATACGGTCCAAGAGGGGAACTCCTGGGATAGGCATCTGCCCTGCTCTGTTCCCCATCACCTTCTGACTTGAGGTGGCTGCCCTGGCAGGCTGGGGGCTGTGTCAGTGTGTGTGACCTGCCTTTCAGCCCTCCGCTGCCCCTTTCTGCTCAGCCCTTCACTCTCCCGAGTTCTCCTCCCAGGAGCTTCGGCCCAAAGGCCTGGACGTTGAGCAGGAGGAGCTGGGGGACCTGGTGGACAAGGAGATGGCAGCTACGTCAGCAGCTGTCGAGACGGCAGTTGCCAGGATAGAGGTGAGTGGCTTGGGCGGGGGGACGGGAGGGGCTATTCCTTGTGCGGCTTCACTCGCAGCAACCCCTGCTCTGCAGTGACTCAGACTAGCAACCCCAGGGTCACACAGACGCCATGGGGAAGGCTCCAGTCAGTCAGAGCCCACACTGAGCAGCCGAAAGCTGCACCACCCACCAGGAGCCTCCCAGACTCCTGCTTTCTCAAGGAGCTGCACCAACTGGAGGTCTCTGACCAGCCAGATGTTGCAGCCAGGTGGTGTCAGAGGCTGGAATCTGGTATGTTCCCTTGTGGGCCCGGGCACCACAGGCTAATGCTGCACTGGCAGAACTGGAGCCATTGGAGGGCTGCTCCAGACCCATCTCCTGCCCCCTCAAGCTCTGGGCAGGTGTGCAGCCCGGTGCCATCACTTCAGGAGAGCGCTTGCAGGTCGAGCTGCAGGAGAGCAGTGGGGCGAGGAAATGCGGCTTGCAGGCCCTTGCCGTGGGCTCTCAGTCACAGCGCCTGGAGCTGGTCCCCATGTGGGGTGATAGGGGGGCTGTGGGTGGGCTTGGTGATAGATGAGGATCTGCCTTGTCCTGTGTAACTGGGTGTCCACGCACGTGCACACCCTGACCGTGAGTTTCACAGCATGGCTCTGTCGCTCTAAACAGGATATGCTCAGCAAGTCTCGGGCTGGGGACACCGGGGTCAAGCTGGAGGTCAATGAGAGGTTAGTACAAAGCCAAGCTCTACCCCTGCTTGCTGTCTGCAGTCAGAGCGGCTCTGTGGGCTGGTGCCGTGAGCACAGGAACTGCAGGGTTCTAATGCCGAGCCCGCCACTGACTTGCGAGGGGACTGTCTGCCTGCCTCTGCAAGCAGGGATTGCGGCCCTGGCCTGGCGCCCCAGTAGGGCTGGGAGGGCTCCTGCCTGTGATCGCGGTGCAAGGGCTGATTCATGCTGAGCCACAGTAAAACCATTAAAACATCACAGTCAAGTAGCGAAAGCAAAGGGAGATGCTACATACAACAGGAGGAACAGTGGGGGGAGGGGCCAGCGGTGCTTGCAATAAAGACAACCGCGCTTGGGGTTTCCCACGACCTCGCTATGTTCCAGGGAAAGTGGGGAGGCTGTCGGGGGGCAGCGTGCTCCCCCCACCCCGCAGGCCCAGCACCCTGTGTTGCAGCACTGGTACCGCCGCGAGGCACACAGTATCCAAGCCCCGATGCCCACGCGGCCAGGCATGTAGCCATGATCTCTCATGCGCTGTTTGAGGGAGAGCCCTGTGTTTGCCGGCAGCACTGGCTGTGGGTTTGCTCCCCATGCAGGGCACCCTCGACCCAATGGGGAATTGCACCCCAAGGGAACGAGCGCGCTCCCCGGAGCGCCTGCCGGCCGGAGCCCTTCTCCCTCACAATGGGCTGAGGCCAGAGGGCACTGAGGAGCCTATCGTGTAGGGAGGGTGACATTGCTGGGTGCTCGCCCTCCAAGTGGGCAGTGCTTGGGAGAGCTGTGCCCAGCAGAGGAGCCCCATGGGCGCTGTCTTTCCTGTCAGTCTAGCTGCTGGGGGAGAGGAGTCTGTGGAGCCATGAGGGGAATTAGCGAATGAGAATTAGTTTCTTACCTAGTTGTAGAGATGTAGGACTGGAAGGTCTCTGGTGCAGCCCCCTGCACTGACCAGCCCTGACAGGTGTTTGTCCACCCTCCAGTGACAGGGATTCCACAGCCTCCCTGGGAAGCCTGTGCCAGAGCTTAGCCACCCTGAGAGTTAGAAAGATTTTCCTAATATCGAACCTAAGTCTCCCTGGCTGCAGACTAAGCCCATTGCTTCTTTTTGTTCCTTTAGTGGATGGAGAATGACTGAGCACTGGTCTCTATAGCAGCCCTTAATGTATTAGAAGAATGTATCAAGTCCCCCTCAGTCTCCTTTTCTCCAGACTAAACAAGCCCAGTTTTCTAACATCTCCTCACACGTCAGGTTTCTAAACCTTTGAGCATTTTTGTTGCTGTCCTCTAGTCTCTCTCCAGTTTGTCCACATCTTTCCTAAAGCGCAGGGCCCAGACCTGGACTCAGTGTTCCAGCTGATGCCTCCCCAGTGCTGAGCAGAGAGGGAGAATTACCTCCTCGGTCTAACATACACCACCCCAGAACGATACTCGCCTTTTTCACAGCTCCGTCACATTACCTCATATTCAGTTTGTGCTCCACTATAACCACTGGTGCGTCCCAGCAATCCTGCAGCCTAGCCAGTTATTCCCCAGTTTGTAGCTGTGTATTTGATTTTTCCTTCCCAAGTGCAGTACTTTGCACTTGCCCCTATTGAATTTCATCTTATTCATTTCACATCAGTTTTCCATTTTGTTTTGAATTCTAATCCTGTTGTCCGAGGCGCTTACAACCCCTCTCAGCGTGGTGTCATCTGCAGGTTTTATAATTCCCCATTATCCTCTCCATTATCCAAGTCATTAATGCAGATATTGAATAGTACCAGACCCAGGACAGACCACTGCGGGACCCCACTAGATATGCTTTCCGGTTTGACAGCAAATCATTGATAACTACTCTTTGAGTACAATCTTTCAACCAGTTGTGCACCCACCTTATAGTAATTTCATCTAGACCACATTTCTCAAGGTCAGTGGTTCTCAACTTTTCCAGACTACTGTACGCCTTTCAGGAGTCTGGTTTGTTTCACTTCACTTCACTTCAAAACTACTTGCTTACAAAATCAGACAAAGTGTCACAGCCACACCAGTACTGACAAATCGTTTACTTTCATTTTTTTGTATGAAATTCTAGTTTGCACTGACTTTACTCATGCTTTTTCTGTGGCCTGTTGTAAAACTAAGCAAATAACTAAAGGAGTTGATGTATCAAGAATTCCTCTGTGTACCCCAAGGGGTAGGTATGTTGAGAACCACTGGTCTAGTTTGCTTAGGAGAATGTCACATGGGACTATGTAAAAAGCCTGACCCAAATCGAGATGTATCACATCTACTGCTTACCCCATCCCTGTTAGGCCAGTAACCCTGTCAGAAAAGGACATTTGATTGGTTTGGCATGATTTATCCATGCTGCCTACTCCTTATAACCCTAGTATCCTCTAGGCGCTTACAAATGGATTGTTTAATAATTTGTTCCAGTATCTGTCTAGGTATTGAAGTTAGGCTGACTGGTCTATAATCCCGCTGGTCTTCTTTGTTCCCCTTGTTAAAGCCAGATGCTATATTTGCCCTTCTCCAGTCCTCGGGGGGCCTCTCCTCCAGGAGTTCTCAAAAATAATCCTGATGGTTCGACAATTGCTTCAGCTGTTTCCTCCAGTGCCCCAGGATAAATTTCATCAGGCTCTACCGACTTGATTACATCTAACTTAGCTAAATATTCTTTAGCTTGTTTGGTCCCTGCCTTCTCGCGAGCTGCCTTTCTCTCTTGCAGGATTCTGGGCTCCTGCACAGACCTGATGCAGGCTATCCAGGTGCTAGTCCTGGCTTCTAAGGACCTCCAAAGGGAGATTGTGGAGAGCGGAAGGGTAAGCTGGGCACTCGCTAGCATGCATCCCCTGGGAGAGCTGCTCCTGGCAGCCCTGTGTCAGTCACTCCGTGGCTAACACCAGCTCCCAGCCTTCTCTTGCAGCTGGGGCAGATTAGGGTCTCCACAGTAGCTGGAGGCCACTGATTCAGAGGGCCAGAGAGAGGTGTTTCCTCAAGATCTGGGGGAGTGAGCTCCACACACCCTGTAGCTATGGAGACAGCTACCGGAAGTGGGGGGCACCAGCCAGGAAGCCCAGAGGCACTTTCCAACATGGCCAGCTTCAGGCTCCAGAGACGTTTGGGAGGGATCCGGTTCCCAAAGAGCGAGGCCAAGACCTCTGCTGTGCCCGTCAGAGCCTGTCCCCGCCCTGAGCTGTGTGGGTCCAGACCTGCCCTGCAGCTGCTTCCCCAGCCGTGGCGAGTTTGAATGCAATTGAATGGAATGACCACAGAGCCAGCAGACGTTTATCGTTAAGGGAGTGATGGAGACCTACGGTAGCAGCCGAAGCAGCTGGGGGCACCAGTGCCAGCCACTGGTAACCACTGGCAATGGACACCATCGTCTTTCCATGGCTCGCAGCATCCTTCGATTTGGGGCGAGGTTCCCTGGCTCCACTGAGTCTCCTGTTGTGAGTGGCAGTGGGGTGCTCAGGACTGGGTCCTGAGGGTCTGACAGATGACATGCTGCTCTGAGCCGGGGCAGAGACCTCCCCCGAGAAGCAAGTAGGGGTTTAGAAGAGGAGTGAAGCAGATCCAGGGGTTGGGTGGCCAGGAGGGCCGAGGGGAAGAGTGAGAGCAGAACTGTAGGCCAGGTCAGAGAACCAAAGGCTGTAAACCCCTCCCCACTGCCATGGAAGGGCTGCTGTCTATGGAGTCCTCACTCCTGGGGCCGTGCGTCTGGGACATAAACCCTACCCGGGTTACTGCTCAGCTTCTTCCACAAACCTCCGCCCTAGCTGCTCTGGGAGCTCCTGACTCTTCCTCCTCCTCGACCATGGTGCTCTTCCCCAGCCCAGTCACCATCCCCGCAGGCTAGGGACAAGGCAGGGCCAGAGTGACTAAGCTGCATCTGCCGTTCCCCAGCCTCCCATGCATGACCCTTGGGTGTTTCTCCTTTGAACGACAGGGTGCGGCGTCCCCCAAGGAGTTCTACGCCAGGAATTCCCGCTGGACGGAGGGCCTGATCTCCGCATCCAAAGCCGTGGGCTGGGGAGCCACCGTCATGGTGTAAGTGCCCGTTGGAGCAGCGGCGGCTTCACATTGTGGGGACTGTGAGTGAGACAACCAGGGGTCTGAGATGGGCGGTGAAAGTGTGAAGTCTCTGGGAAGTGCAGTGCCAGTCCTGGCTGAGTCCTTCCCAAGAGTTCCCATGTGATGCCCAGTGAACTGCTGCCAGAGAGCTGGGGACAGGCCTGTGCCCTGCTGGTGCCTCGGCTCTGGGGAGCTGAGTGCCACAGTGACATCCCCTTGCCCAGGCTGGTGAGAGTGTGGGTTTTTTGGTGGAGCCTGCACATTGGGGTCCCAGCCACTCCATCTGCTGCCTTCCACAGTGACGCCGCTGACCTGGTAGTGCAAGGAAAAGGCAAATTCGAGGAGCTGATGGTGTGCTCTCATGAGATCGCGGCTAGCACTGCCCAGCTGGTGGCTGCCTCCAAGGTAGGAGCTTTGCCCAGGCACTCTCCTCTGTAAACAGCCTGGTCTTATGTGTGGGGTGCTGGCTGGCTGGCCTGCTTGCAATAGGGCGGCTCCAGTGGTGGGGGTGGGAGGAGTGGCCAGTTGAGACCCGTGTGAACTGTCCCCTGGTCAGCTCCCATGCTCAGAGCATGGATGCAGGAGCAAGCAAGTGAGAGCACCAACCCCCTCTGCTCCCCAAATTCAGCTACTCACTGTGGGCTAGCAGCACGGCTCCTCCCCCTGGGGCAGGGGGTGGGGCTGGCAGCATGACTCCTCCCCCTGGGTGGAGAGTTAGCGGTACAAGTCCCACCCCCACACTATCCTTGCTCTTGGTGATCAATTCTCCATGCACCTGTGCAAAGAGGAGGCTCTTTATGCCTTCCACTCCCCCCCAGCCCCGCAGCTCAGTGCAGGCCTCGGTCTGGCCCTGCGTGCTAGCCACTCTCGTGGCTTTCGGCTCCTGGCGGCCGTAGGCACAGAGCGCAGCCCCCCGGAGCACTGAACATGCAGTGCTGTGATCAGACGGCCCCAGCAAACGGGTTGTTTCCTCTCCTGGCCCGTCCCCTGTGTGAGGCGAGCGTGACCCTTCTCTTTGATCCGGCAGGTGAAAGCGGATAAGGACAGTGCTAACCTGGCCAAGCTCCGGCAGGCATCGCGAGGAGTCAACCAGGCCACTGCTGGGGTGGTAGCCTCCACCAAGTCAGGGAAGTCTCAGATTGAGGAGAAAGGTGAGTGCCAGGCCCATCTGGATGGGGAAATCTCTGCCCAGCTTCCCTAAAGGGCTCGTCACGTCTCCAGCCGCTGTGCAGATCAGAGCCCCTCCCATTTCAGTGTCTCCTTCTGTTCGCCCATCGGGCCAATCCTTCCTCTCGGTGTGCTCATCTGTCGGCTGGGGAGCCCGCTCGGTATTCTCAGCCCAGCATCCAGGGGAGTCCTGGGCGCTGGGGATCAGCTCCTAATGGTTGCAACTTGTCTGTTCTTCCCCTGCAGACAGTATGGACTTCTCCAGCATGACACTAACTCAGATCAAGCGCCAGGAAATGGACTCGCAGGTAGGGGCATCGTCTCTCAGGCTGGCTAACATCTGCGCCATTGTTTCTGGCCTGTTCGGCGTTAACGAGGGCGGGTTTAGCAGACAGACACACATGCTGCTGGGGAGCTGAGGGTGGCTCAGAGGGGGCTCGGGCCAGGACGGGGTGGGGATGGGGAGATGTGTGGTGGGACAGAGGAGGCCCAGCTGCTGGGCTAGGTGATGAGAAGGCGTTCCCCTTCCCCACTAGGTGCGAGTGTTGGAGCTGGAAAACCAGCTGCAGAAGGAGCGCCAGAAGCTGGGAGAACTCCGCAAGAAGCATTATAAGCTAGCGGGCGTGGCGGAGGGCTGGGATGAGGACGGTAAGTGCCAAGGGATGCGGGAGGCAGGGAAGTATACAGGAAGCAGACCAGCTGGGAGGATTACCCTGGAGAAATCTGATACAAGCACGAAGCCAATGAGATGCGAGAGCCCAGGCAGCCGGAAAACTCCCGCCCCGGGATGCGGGGGGTCAGGGATCATTATCCCACAGTCCTCATGGAGGAAACTGAGGCAGAGAGGTTGTGGTTTGCCTAGGGCCACCCAAAGCGTCTGAGCTGGGAGTAGCACCCAGGAGTGTCTGCGTCCCTTGCTTAACCCACTAGATGGCACTGCGAAATTACACCACAAAACAGACTTCCTCTTGGGGTGCTGTGGGAGCTGGGCTAGGGCGACTCCTGGCTACTCCCTTCCAGCCTCTGCCAGCAGGGGGCGCTGTGGGGAGCGGGGCAGGAGCTGGCTGTGGGGGAGCTCCCGGCTACTCCCTTCCAGCCTCTGCCAGCAGGGGGCGCTGTGGGGAGCGGGGCAGGAGCTGGCTGTGGGGAACTCCTGGCTACTCCGGTCCTGCCTCTGCAAGCAGGGGGTGCTGTGGGGAGTGGGGCAGGGACGGTGGCTGAGGAGACCATGCATTTCCTCTGAGGAGAAGTCCCTAGAGCCTGGCAGGGATAGTATTTGTTCTCTCCCCAGTCCCAGAGCCCTCTGACCCTCTGTCTGCCCTTGCTGGCATTCCTCCCCCTCCAGCTGCAGAGTAGCTTCCCACGCCTGAATCAGCGACCGGCGGGCACCCCTTCAGTTGGCCGTGACCCAGCTTGGTGCAGCTCTTTCTGAAGATACAAAATAAACCGGTGCAAAATCCGCCTTGAAGCACATGTCCTCTGCGTTCCCAAGGACCCTCCTCCAGCGCACCCGGCCGGGCAGCTGCCCCACCTTCGACTGGGCAAGTAGAAAGTGCGGAGGCCTGAAGTGCCCGGAGCAAGGCTCTCCCAGCCATGGCAGCGCTGGCTCCCCGCGGCCACAGGACACAAACTCTGCCCACGTGTTTAGTGCAGCTGCTTTGGGTCCCGATTGTAGGCCCTGGTTCGTTCTTGCACAGACTCTGAACCGGTTCTGCCTCGGCGACACGAGCCAGGACGCACCCTGTGCCCTTGCGACAGCAGCTCCGATCTGGTGGGGGGGGGGGCTAGGGCTTTCTGACCCCACTGTGCTTCTCCAGCCCCCCGCCAGACGGCGCCTGTGTCACGCTGGGCAGGGCATGGAAATGCAGCCAAGCCGGTTCTCCTGCTGGCGAGGCTAGGCGGGCTCTGGGCTTGGTGCTGGGCACACTGCCCTCCCCACCCCCACGCTCCTTCTCCCGCTCCCACTTGCTGTTCTAAGCTGGCCTATGCAGCTGAGAGCCTGTGGGGGGCGTGCTGCACCCGGGGGGTGGACGACGAGTGCCTTTCACTGCTGGAAGAGGGCCAGCGTGCCACAATAACACCTCATCCGCGAGTGTCTTACTGCACTTGGAACGGGGCCGTCCCAGGGCAGCCGGCCTCCAGCCGCGGCGAGCTGCCAGCAGAGCCCCGGCATGCAGTCTGGGGGAGCTTGGTCCCTTAAAGCCATGTGTTAGACAGCCGGTCGGGGATGGGCTGCGGAGACACTCCCCCAAGCAGAGAGCAGCGCCCGCCCCTGAGCCCCCGGTGACTCGGCCTGACGGCATGGAAGAGGGTCCGCTGAGCTCCTCACCTGGTCCTGGGAGCCGGCCAGCCCCACCCAGGAGCAGGGAGCTGTCCCAGCCTGGGGCCTGGAGCAGATCACTGTTCTAGTGCCAGCAATAAACCACTGACTGAGGTGCTTGGCCCGGCACAAGCAGGAGGCGTCTCTGAGATCCTGCTGCTCCGTCCCAGCCTCTGCCTTTGCCAGTGGGGAGAGTTACCCGGGCCGCCCCCCCGGATAGTACGCGGCTCTGATCCCCGCGCAGTGGAAAGGGGCACTTGGACTCTGGCTCCCGCCAGCCTGCACCCAGCTGCCAGTTCTCACTGATCTGAGCAGCATGGCTGGTGCAGACTGCAGGCGGCTGGTGCTGGACTAACCTTCGGTGCCCTCCGGGGGCTGCTCTAGAATTTGGAACAAGCACGGTCCCCTTCGCTGCCTCTCTGCCCTCCATGCTGGTGCACAGCTGGGCATCATCTGGGCACTGTGAGCCCGCGGGGGCAGCCCATGGCCTGGAGAGCTGCTGTAGGGTTTGCTTGGGAAGCCAGGGATGGGAGCAGAGCCGCGACCCCGGGGAACACCTCCCTTCCCTTCTAGACGGGGCAGAGGAGGCTGAAGCCGCTTGGGGGCCTGTGTCATTTCACCCCTTTCGAGGCAGCGAATCCAAAGGCAACCCGGGGTCCTTTCAGCTCCCCGCTGAACTCCTTGAGGAGCTCAGTGTGGGGGTCTGAGCTCACCCCTCCCTGGGAGCCCAGCCAGCTGCTCAGAACATGACCACCCCATCATTGAGATCCTCCCCCGTCCCTGCTCAGGCAGCCCCCACCGGGGATGGAGGGACAGTCTTCCCTAGCAGTAACAGAACACCGTCCTGCTCTGCTAACAGGGAGGGGGCTTTCAGGCCCTGCCTCTCAGCCAGTGCTGACAAAGGAGTCAGTGAAGTACCCTCCCTGCTACCACAGCCGGGCAGTCCTGGGCTGCACTGGGGCAGTTCATGCAAATCGCGACCAGTTCCATCCGTGGGAATCCCACTGCTGTGAGATGTGGAGGTGAATTTGGCTTTGCGTGTGCGTGGCTGGTCCCCTTGTCCCTGCCAGGGCCCGTGGCTGCCCAGTGTGTGTGGCCGGTTCCCCTCCCCCTGCCAGGGTCAGGGGCTGCGGGTCAGTGCCCGGTGCCTGTGGCCGGTTCCCCTCCCCCTGCCAGGGTCAGGGGCTGCGGGTCAGTGCCCGGTGCGTGTGGCCGGTTCCCTCCCCCTGCCAGGGTCAGGGGCTGCGGGTCAGTGCCCGGTGTGTGCGGTCGGTTCCCCTGCCAGGGTCAGGGGCTGCGGGTCAGTGCCGGGTGTGTGTGGCCGGTTCCTCTGCCAGGGCCAGTGGCTGCGGGTCAGTGCCCGGTCTCGCATGCCTCTGGCTGGGATGGGGTTGCCACCTAGTTGGTCCCTAGTGTCTAATTTGAAACCCAGCTGGTTCAAGCAGTAGCGATAGTTGGGCCCAACTCAGACCTAGTCTGTGTTCAGATCCATGGAAGCCATTGCTGCCCCCCCACCCCCCGGGACTGAGTCTGTCCCTTTGGGACGTGACTGTTACCCCTTGTCAGCAATGGCTGCAGCCGGGCCCTGGGGAAGGTCTAAGCCGGATCTGCACGGGATGCCTGGGGACTTGGGAGTGGCGCTCTTACTGTCTGGCCAGTAACAGGACTGAAGTTTGTCAATCAGCCAGTCACCCGGCAGCACTGGCTCCCCTCTCTCAGGAGCCGGCCACGGCCCAGCCGCCTCCAGCTAAGCTGACAGCCATGGCCCAGCCCAAGCCATAGCAGGACAAGCCGGGACAGCCCAGCCTCTGTCCACACTGGCTCTGGCGTGTGGCACCACGTGCCAGTCTGGGCGCCTGTTGTGCCCGTGTAGGAGAAAACAGAGCCCCAGCCTTCAGGCAGGCAGCATGTGGATCTGTGGGTGTTCACCACGTAAGCCGCCACGCGCCGGCCCCAGCCCCGGATCTCTGCTCTGAGACACTAAACACTAACCCTTGCTCCTGACGGAGCCCATGTGGTGCTATGGCCCTGCCCTGCAGGGGCGCCCAGCCCCGTAGGGCTTTGTGCCTGGTGCTTTCACTGTCTCCATGTCATCATGGTCCACCCCCACGCCACACCCGCTGCAGGCCGACAGACCAAATGCAGCCCCAGCTCCAAGGAGCACCCTTGGCCTGCAACTACCTCCGAAGCAATAGGAGCTGCAGCAGGCAGGCGTGGGGGCATGCTTACACCCCCTTCCCCCCGGCTGGGGCGGGGTCCCACCTGGGCAGCTCAACCCCAGCTACCTCAGCTCTCCAGGCTGGTGACACAGGGACAGAGCCAGGAGGAAGAGCAGGGATAGAGGGGTTGGAGGAGGTGTGGGGCTGATGGAGAGGTTCTAGGGATGGAGGGGCGGGGGCTGATGGATTCTCAGCAGGAGAGAGGTGGGAGGCTGATGGAGGGATTCTGGGGGGTGGAGGAGGTGGGGGGCTGATGGGAGGGGTTCTGGGGATGGTGGAGGAGGGGAGCTGAGGAATTCTCAGCAGGACAGAGGTGGGGGGCTGATGAAGGGGGTCTGAGGGATGGAGGAGGAGGGGGGCTGACAGGTTCTTGGCAGGAGAGAGGTGGGGGGCTGATGGAGGGATTCTGGGATGGAGGAGGAGGGGGGCTGATGGGAGGGGTTCTTGGCAGGACAGGTGGGGGTTGATGAAGGGGTTCTGGGTGATGGAGGGGGTCTGATGGGTTCTCGGCAGGATAGAAGTGGGGGCAGATGGAGGGTTTCTAGGGGATGGAGGAGATGGGCTGACAGGAGGGGTTCTCAGCAGGACAGAAGTGGGGGGCTGACGGAGTGGTTCTGGGCGGCGGAGATGGGGGGGGCTGACGGGTTCTCGGCAGGATGGGGGCAGAGGGGGCTGACCGGAATCTCAGATGAATCTCGGGGAAATCCAACGTTTGTTTCCAAGTGAAGTGACTTTCCCTCGTCCCTTTCTGAAGTGTCCCGAGCCTGGGTGACTGAGCGTCCCTGGGAGCAGGTCCCGGAGCAGCTGCCAGTTCACTGCGCCGTCTGGCCCGCACAGGGCTCGGGCAGCCAGCTGCTGCCAGCAGAGCTTTTAATGATTGTACGGAGGGAGGGTTCATGGTCTCAGATGGTGATTGTGTGTCTCTATTTTTAAATAAATCTTTCAGCCCAGCAGTGGCAGTCGCTCTGCAGCATCCTGTTCAGTTTGGGGTACAACTGAAGTGGCTTGTTCGGGCTGCGACGCATTTTCTGTGTGGCGTCACATGGGATATTATGGGCTGTTCTGCTCACCACAGCTGAAAAAAATACAGCGAAAAAGGGGCTCTGTAGCCAGGCCTGCAGGTCGCCAAAGGGAGGCAGCGTGGCCTAAAGGAGAGTGCACTGGTGTGACAGCAGGTGAATCACAGAACCCTCCTTGGGAACTGCCCCCTGATGTGCCCAGACTACTTCTGCCCCTGCCCTCCCTGCCAGCTTGGGACTTCAGCACCCTGTCTTGCTGAGCCAGACATGCCCCTCTGCTCCAACACAGACCCAGGGTCTGAACCACGTGCCCCACAGCTGCAGGTTTACCTGAAAGCAGCTTACAGAAGTGGTCCTGTCTTTAACACTCAGGTGCCCAAACTCCCAATGGGGTCTTAACCCAAATAAATCCGTTTTATACAGGATAAACTCATAAATTGTTCGCCCTCTATAACACTGAGAGAGAGATGTGCACAGCTGTCTTCCCCCCCCCCCCATTATTAATACAGACTCTGGGTTAAATAATAAGTAAAAAGTGATTTTATTAAATACAGAAAGTAGATTTAAGTGGTTCCAAGTAGTAACAGACAGATCAAAGCAAGTCACCAAGCAAAATAAAATAAAATGCGCAAATCTGTCTAATCAATCTGAATATAGAGAATCTCACCCTCAGAGATACTTCAGTATGTTTTTTTTTTTCCCCTCAGACTGGACACAGGTCTGGGCACAATCCTTTCCCCTGCTACAGCCCTGGTTCCAGCGCAGCTGGTAGCTAGGGGATTTCCCAGGATTGCAGCCCCCTTTGTTCTGTTCCACCCCTTTATATATCTATGGCATAAGGCGGGAATCCTTTGTCCCTCTCTGGGTTCACACCCCACCCCTCCGTCTCAATGGAAAAGCACCAAATTAAAGATAGATCCAGTTCAGGTGACATGATCCCATGTCACATTACCCACTTGCCAGCACACACGCCTACAGGAAGACTTACCAGTAAAACAGAGCCATCTGCAGTCAATTGTCCTGGTTAATGGGAGTCATCAAGATTCCAAGCCACCATTAATGGCCCACACTTTGCATAATTACAATAGGCCCTCAAGAGTTAGGTTTCATATTTCTAGTTTCAGATACAAGAATGATACGTTTATACACATAGGATGATCCTACTCAGTAGACAATTAGCTTTGTAATGATACCTTACACAAGACCTTTTGCATGAAGCATGTTCCAGTTACGTTATATTCACTCATTAGCATCTTTTTATAAAACTGTATAGGCTACAACGTCACAACTGGCATTCAGGAGACCTGGGTTCTAGTCCTGGCTCTGCTGGGTGACCTTGAGCAAGTAACATCTTTATGTCTCTGTGCCTCAGTTTCCCCATATTTAAAATGGGGACCAGGATTCTACCCTTCTTTGTAAAGCCCTGTGATTGCTGCAGATGAAAAGTCCTCGGTGAGAATAGTATCCAGCCCTTCCATAGCAGTTTTCATTCATAGATTGCAAAGGAGGTCAGTGTGCTTAGTCCCATTGTACAGATGGGGAAACTGAGACACAGGGGAAGTGACTTGCCCAAGGTCAGCAAGCAGTCCAGTGGCAGAGCTGGGCATTAAACGCAACTTCCTGAGGCCCGTTGCTCTGCCTACTAGGCAACACTGCCTCCCTTAAGAAGTAGTCATTATGTTCCCTGCCTGGCCCCCTCATTTCCTGAGCACATGAGAAGGGAGATGGAAAAGACTGGGCGAGAAGGAGAAAGATGAGATGAAGCAGGCATGCAAGGTGCTCATACAAAAACCAGAAAGGTAGCGTGTTTAAAACCACTGAATGGACATTTGTAGCCAGTGTATCGTTAACCTGTGGAACTGACTGCCGCATGGCCAATGCTTACAGACTGTACATTGACATGGATAATGAGAAGGGCCAGAGATCTGTGAGCTGAGGTATAAATGTTCAAAGGCTGCTAACATGCAGCCTTTAGCGTATGAGCCACCCACTGTCTGCCCGGAGCCAGGAAGCCTCCCCTCTGGGAAAGCTCCTTGCATAATTGCCTTTGGGGTTCCCTGCCTCTGTTGGCAACAGGATCCAGACCTGCCTGGGGGGCCACAGCTGCTGGGAGCATTCTGCAGCTATGAGCGAGGGGCAGGGGCCTCTGGGCCGTAACCCAGTGCCACTGCTGCGTAAATGGCTGGGCTTCATTTCTTGCAGTCACACAGGAGGCCCCGTATCTCCCAGCAGCTGGGGGTCAGGGGGAGCCAGCTCCAGCCTTGTGCCTCCCTTTCACTTCGGCACTACTGGGTCCCTTCCTCACTCTTCTGTTGCATCCTTGTTCCCGGGGTTTAGCTCACACCTCTTGGGTTCTTGTGCGAGGAGTCCTCTGGCAGTGGATTAGCTGGGAGGCATAAGGGCTCTTTCCAGCTCAGGTATCTCCTTGAGCCTGCAGGTTCACTGCAGTGGGGTCATTTCCTTGGGCTTGGGACGTTATTTCACCTTCTGACCTAACCAGTGCCGGGTTTGAGTTGCATCCCGTTTCCAGCTCTGGGTCTGGCTCACAAGGCTGTTGCCTCCTGGCTGCAGGCATTGGTTTCCCTGAGGGTGCTGTGTGCTCCCTTCTCGCTGAACCTGGTACCATCATGAGGATTTCACCCAGGGTGGGGCAGGATCCCCTGGGAAAGAGACGAACCTGACAATGCTGCTGTGCACCCCCAGCAACCTGCCCTGCTCCCTGTCTGGCCCTGCCCAAGAGCAGGGAAGTGGGTGAACGTCTTGGGACTAAACGAGTGGGGAAGGGCCAGCAGCAGAGACCAGGACACTTACTGAGGCTGATGTGCCACCCCTCGTTCGTGGCCTGGGCATCTCCAAGGTGGGGGGGTGAAGAGGTGAGCAGGATCCACTGCTTGGAGCCCCCAGCAGGGCAAGGGAGCCTCAGAGGGGCTGCTCCTCTCTCCTCCCAGAAGAAGCTGAGGGCGAGGAGCCGCGTGTCCTGGGGGTGAAGGCCTTGCCAGTGTTTGCATTTTCCTCCAGCAGCGCAGGGTGTCCTGCGTCCCATGGGCCCCTCTGCTGTTACTTGTACAGAGCCAAGGGCTTGGTTTGCCGGTGAGAACCTCCCCAGGTGAAAGGTGCTGGCTTCTTCCTTTCTCCCTGCAGGCTCTGTATCGTTCCCTGTATTTAAACCAGGGCACAGTAACAGCTGGTGCTTGCTGTCAGGGAGCTGCAGGATCAGGGCTCTGCCCCCAGCTTTGGAACAGTCCCTGGGAGGCCCCTTCACTGTGCCAGAGCCCCCAGGCATCTCCCTCTTCCTCCAAGGTCAGTCACGCGGCTTCACCACCTCTGGGCTGTCAGCATCTCGCTTCACCCCGCAGACAGAGCCCTGCAGAGACCCATCCGTTCAGGGATCCATGCACCTGTCACGGAGTCCCCGGCCGATGCTCTGGAACTGCTCCCCACCAAGCCAAGCAGGACTCTGGGGAAGTCTCATCTCTGTGAGCAGACTGTCTTCAGGGCAAGAAGCTTACGGAGCTTCGACCTTCCTGGGTGTCTCCTTGGAGCATTCAGCATCCTCTGCCCTCCATGCGCTTCTCACAGCGGGTCCATCCCAGCGGGGTCCTGGGGAAGCCACAGGGTCCTGCACCCCCACTTCGCAGTCAGATGTGACTCTCAGCCAGCCAGTAATACAGAGGTTTATTCGATGACAGGAACATGGTCTAAAACAGAGCTTGTAGGTACAGAGAACCGGACCCCTCGGCCAGGTCCATTCTGGAGGGCCGTGAGCCAGACCCCCACGTCTGCACTTCACTCCTCATCCCCAGCCAGCCCCAAACTGACACCCCCTCCAGCCCTTCCTCTGCTCAGTTCCTTTCCCGGGGCAGGAGGTCACCTTATCTCTTTGTTCACCTTTAGCCATCCCCTTGCGCGGGCGGGCGGGGGGGGGAAAGGCCAGGAGAGAGTGTGTCAGCAATTTATGCATGCTGGAGATTTAAGAAATGCACAAGGGAAACTGAGGCACTCAGTATTTAGAGGAAACGTTAAAAACAGTCCCACTTCGTCACATCTCAGGAAGCACTGGCAGGGACACTCAAGCAGCAGGTTTGTTAGGGAGCCAGCACCCAGCCCCGGGAGAAGCCCTCAGGGTGGCCTAGAGCTCTGACGGGTAAAGCAGGGTCTGCCCAGAGCCCGGCCAGGCTGCAGCAACCCCCTTTCTGCAAGCTCCGTGTCTCTCTCTGACCTTGGTCAGGCTCCGTGTGAGAGCCCCACCTCCTTCCAGCAGCCAACTCTTCTCCTCCCACCTCTGCAGTCCTTTGTTCTCCAGCTGGGGGCGCTGCTCAACCTTCCTGCGGAGAGCAAGGGAAATCCAGACCCCATTGGGTGCTGGGGGCACAGGCCTGGTGACTGAGTTCGCCATTGTCTTCTCAAACAGTCCACTGCTATGGGGACTAAGGCCTAGCCAACTAGGTGCAACCCAGACCCATGTCTCCTAGCCTGGTGCAAGAGCCGAGTCCCTTTCCCGCCCCCATTGAGTAACAATGCAGCGTTTAGGGGAAACTGAGGCACAAACAGGTTCTTAAGAGAACCTTCCTTCTTTGTCTCATACCCCCATAGACCAGCCTGGCACCTCCAGAACCTTCGCTTTACCAGCCAGTCTCAGTGCAGCGCCCAGCACTGTCCTCCTGGGCCGGGCCAGGGGCTGGCAGTTCAGTTGATAATGTTCGCCCCTCTGCTGTGGGTGGGCAGGGCGGGGGCTGGGCCTCAGAGCAGCAGGGGCTGGACTCCCCCCTTTCTTTGGCAGTTGGGAAGGGGCAGAGGGTTGAACGCACTCGGCGGCTGGCGGAAGGAGCAGGAAAGCGCAGTGAGGCTGTGGACTCAGCGTGAAGGAGAGGAAAGGGGCAGGTTACAGAGCTGAGACCAGGGAGCAGCCAGTGGAGCCGGAGGAGGAGGCAGAAATGCCCAGTGAAAATTCAAGAAAATTCATGGGAGATGGAGTGTAGGCAGGGAGCCCAGCCCCCATGAGGAAACTGAAAACTACAACTCCCAGGAGGCCCAGCAGCACCAGTTCCAAATCACATTATTTTGGCCTTTGAGTGATTAGGGTTTCAACCAAAACCAATTTTTTCCGCATGGGAAGCGACAGTGTTTGCAAAAAACGTGTCATACTTGACAGCGTCAGTTTCCATCAGAAACCAGTTTCAATGGAAAAACTTTGGCCAGGCCTAATCCCTAATTTAAATAAGGCAACTATTGGAGAAGAAAAAAAATCACCAAACAACTGGACCAAAATTGTCACACTCGGGTTCCTCAGGACATATGTGGGCCCTTAAATCTGGGGGCCGATTGTCCCCGGTGCTGCTGCTGACAGGGTCGGGGCAGAGCTGAGAGCATGTCACACACAGGAGAGGTGAGGTGAGGGCTACAGAGCAGCGTTAAACCCGCTCCTCCATAGGGACACTCCCTGAGCCCCTCGCCCGCCTTGAGCACAACGTCTGGACTCGTCCTGCTGAAATCGACAGGACTTACGGAGAAATAAGGGACGACTCAGAGGGAGCTACCAGGCCCTTAGTGATCTGCAGTGGTTCTGGAGCAGGGGGCCGTGGGCTGGTTTAGGGGGCTGCCAAGCAGAGCTGGCGTTAAACTTGCTGGGGCCCAGGGCAGAAAGCCAAAGCTCCACCACATGGGGCTTAAGCCTGAGGTTCCAAGCACCACCACCCAGGGCTGAAGCTGAACCCTGAGCAACTTACCCTCGCAGGGGCCCCAGCTGCAGCCAGCCCGCCTGGCCCAGGGGCTGCCCGAGCTGCTCAGGCGGCCCCTGGGCCAGCCGCTGCAGAAGTCCCACAGGTCCCAGAAAGTTATGGAATAAGAACATAAGAATCCGTGACAAACTCGGAGCCTTAGTTTTAAGATTCCACTGTGCGGTGTTACTAAGAAATGTGCCACGTCTGGGGAGTGGCCAAGCCAGCTCCTCCAAGACAAAGGGCAAGCTGCCCCCTCAGGCAGGTGTAAGCAAGGTCAATGGGCCAGCACCTGCTAACTCACCTTTCTTTGGCAGGAAAGGGACACAGGCGAAAAATCAGCCTCTTAGCGAAGAAATAGCCTGGGGTTCCCCTCCACGCCCTCTGGCTGGTGCCATGCTCCCAGCTGGAGGTGCTTCTCCAAAGGATGGGGAGGACCATAAAAAGGAGGGACAGGGGAGGGCCTTCCTCTGGCCTTTCATGCAACAAAGGGAACCTTCTTCTGGGCAAACCCTCATGGCTGAGCTCACCGTGTTCTCCCCACCACCCACACACAGGTAAGCAGCTCCATATTCACAGTGTCACACAGTCCTTAGCTCACTTCGCCAAGCCAGGGGGAGACGGGTCGATGTCTCCCCCTGGCAGAGCTCCCCATGCTTTGCCCCTCAGTCCTGTCTCACTCGCCTGCGGCTTGAGACAGAGACCTGGTGCCTGCTGTTCTACGGCTTCCCGCCTTTCCACGCTCACTCGGACATTTCCTGCGCTCTCTGTTTAGTGGTTTCGTTTCTTTCAGCACAGTTGTGCTTTCAGGGAGGTTCCCCCTCTTCAGGGCTCTCTCTCAGTGCACCGGCACACGGGGTTTGCACCCTGCCAGGCCTGCCTCAGCTCTAGAGACAGGTACCACTCCCGTCACTGGGGATTTGGAGACACCCACATCCCATCAAAGCGCAGTGTCTGCGTAGGGTGTAAAGGCAGGTCCATGTCCTCAACATCCTTGGCCGCTTCGGGGACGGTTGGAATCTTAACACCCCCAGAGACTAACACCACAGAGCGAGAGCCCTGGGCACTTACGCCATTGACTGCACCCTGGGCACCTACACCATGCCCCACAGAGGAAACATCACTGTCTGGAGTGGCTCTCGACCATGAGCGCCAGCCTCCGGGCAGACTGTCACGAACAGGGCAGACGCCCCATGCCGGTGCTGTGCTCTGTCATTAGATTACACCAAGCCAGTGACTGATGTGAGCGCCTGGATCTCTCCAACAGTCTCACCATGGAGTCACAGACAGTCCCCTTACACTCCCCAGCCAATCGTGCCACCCAGGCAAACGGGACTTACTGATAAATGGTCACTTACCCCCAAAATCACCCCGCGTTCAGGGTGTTTCCAGTCCCAAGAGATCAGTCACTTACCCCAGATCAACCGGTACCTTAGATCTCACACCAAAGATGCTGGTAGCCAATCCTGTAACAAACTATCTACAGGTTTATTAACTAGGAAAAGGAAATCAGAGAGTTATTTACAGGTTCAAGCCAGCAACCATCGACACACCAGTGAGTTACCATCTAAGTCCTAAGAGTGAGGGAGTTGTTGTGATCTGTCAATCCAAAGTGTCTTCAGGGTGGACCCAGAAGGCAACCCATGGGAGCTCTGGCTGCAGTTGGGTGGCTTTGGCCCGGTGAGAGTCAAACAATAAAGAAAGATGGAAAATGTTCATGTGACTTTGTTTCCTTGCCTTCATTCAGCTTCCAGGTCCACAAGATGAGCTTCCTTGTATTTCCCAGGGGCGGTAGGGTCAAGAACCAATCCTTTGTATTGCAATGTTCCTTGATGGCCCATTCGATTTTGATAATCCTTCTGGATGGGCCAGGAGGGCGGGGGAAGATGACTCCCGTTCCTGGATTCACAAGTTCAGGGCAAACATTCTCGAAGTTATAAAGCAAAACTTACAGATGTTCTTACAGCCTGGAATCCAGACATTACATGTGAGATTAATGCAGGCAGCAACTTCCAAGCATTTCCTAGTCTAAACCACCGATCTCAAACTCAGATCACCAGGAGGGCCACATGGGCACCAACTCACTGACACCCACGACCCTGCCCCCACTCCACCCCTTCCATGAGGGCCCGCTCCTGCCCCTCCTCTTATCACCCCTTTCCCACCCCCATTCAACCCCTTCCCCAATCCCCACCCCTGCCCCGCCTCTTCTCCGCCTCCTCCCCTGAGCGCGTGACTCCCTGCTCCTCCCCCACTACTTGAAAGCGCTAGGCGCCGCCAAACAGCTGTTTGGTGGTGGGAAGCACCTGGAGTTAAGCAGAGGAGCAGGGATGCGGCATGCTGGGACAGCAGGGAGGGGAGCTTGGCGGGCTGCACCAAATAACTCCATGGGCACCCTGCGGCCCACGAGCCACGTGTTTGAGACCCCTGGCCTAAACACTAAATACAATCTTAAAAAACGAATTCCTATTTTGAGCAAAACTAACATCCAGGGGAACAGGTCTGGTCTCCAGCTATGAGTTTGTTAGTTCTTAGCTAACGCCTGTGGTCTTGGCAGGAGCTCGCACCTAGTCTGCCAGCGTCACAATCACCAGCAACCCTAGAGGCCCAGACCACGTCCTCAGGGCTTCTATCGGCAATGCCTACGTGACCACCCCGTGGGAGAAGCAAAGGGCGCAAAGAGCCAGATATACAGCATCTTCTGCCTCCACAACCTACCCCCACCCACCATCCAAGGGTTATTTTGATGGTACAGTCAAGGACTGTGTGCCAGCATCAATGCCATGTCTCATTGCTCCCCGACGCTTTGGGGGTCCCCTTCTGCCCTGGGGCCTGGAACGGCTGCCGACAGGCCTGAACGGCCATGGCCCCCAGAAAGGGATGGCTGAGGTTTATGACACCACATTTTATCCTATTGAGAACACATTCGAATCCGCTATATATAAGTTGTGGCATTGCTTTTTCCCCAGTTACAGAACCAGCATTAAACAAACTGTGAGCCTAAATAGAAGATGTTGAATTTGTTATTTTGAATTGCATATTTCAATTAAATAAATACATTATGGAATGAAATTAATTAATATCTCAAATATTTAAGGAAGCACAAAGTAAGAAAACACCTAATGTATCAAGTAGGCTAATTAAACACCTAATTGTGATTCATGTGTAACCTAAAGACATGGGAAAAACTGATACACAAGATGTGACTGAATATGACCAACAACGTTAGAATATACAATACAATACTTGCGCTGCTGGTGCTGTGGGACATCAACACCCACAGCAATGCGGAGACGGCAGGCCTGGTGCACCACATCTACGGGAGATCTCGAGGAGGTGGCCAGGAGCAAAGGCTGAGGGGAAACCTGCACCTCGTGCCCTGACGAAGCGGTGGAGGTGGCTCCTCATCCTGCGTTCGGGATAGCGGTTCGTCAGCCAGTGCTAGTGGCAGCGAATGAGGGGCTAGCCCCCGCTGCCTCTCGGCAAACTTAGGACGGCTCGATTGGGTGGCTGAACTTGCTGGCTTGTGTTTGGCAAGCAGCCGCAGCCCTGGGGAGGAAATCGGATAGCGCAGAGGGAGCTTGTTCCTCTTTCAAGTCTCCCTGTCCTCAGCCCCACAGCTGGAGAGCCAGCACGGCAGGCACCGCGGCTCCTGAACAGCCAGAGGAAACAGCAAGCTCCGTGGTTCCCAGGCGTCTGTTGTTGATGCTCTGCCAGACCAGCAGCGCAGAAGCGCGCTGGCAAACTGTCGCTGTCACTGCATAGACACTGACTTTTGGTTTTGCCAGTGGGTGCTTTTGAAGAGGTGTGTGTGTTGGGGGGGCTATTTTCAGTATATTTATAAACGTCTTTCATATTCTAGTTACTGAATGTGTCTATCATTGGTAGCTTTACTATTTTAATAATGATTAAATTGTTATGAACTGCATAATTACGTTCTCCTAAATTACAGTATATTAAAACCACTGCAATCCCTACAAGCTGTCTTCACTAACGTCCCAGTTTAAAACATTATGTCTCACTCCAGCTTTCTGGATGAAACTGTCAGCAATCTTATTCTCATCTAGTTCCCTGGTATGGTCTTGATGCACATTAAGGATAGCTACGCTATTCAGTTGTGTCTGTCCCATTGATGACTGGAGATCATTTTTAAGACTCCTGAAGCTGGAGAATGAGCATTCTGCAGTTCAGGATGATACAGGCAGTGAGAAGGATTTTTAAACATTTGCAGAGTACTGCAAGTGACTCCACAATCTCTTTCTTGATGGGTAATAGCTAATTTAGGCCCCATCATTTTTATATGTATAGTTGGGATTATACTTTGCTACGTGCATTTAACACTGAATTTCATCTGCCATTTTGTTGCCCAGTCACCCAGTTTCGTGAGATCCCTTTGTAGCTCTTGGCAATCTGCTTTGGAGGGACGGGAGTGGCAGTTTGGGGTTTTTTAGAGACATCAGAACCCTTCTCGGGGCCAATTTAAAAAATACTTTTCTGTGCTTGTGAGCACCTCTTCCCAAGGATTGTTTCTGGCCATTTGTGCCCTCATTTCCAGAGACGCCGAGAACCAGCAGTTCCCGTTAGCTTCAGTTCGATTTCATACATTCCAAGGAAAAAAGGGACCACTGTGACCTTCTAGTGTGACCTCCTGTAGAGCACAGGCCAGAGACCTGCCTGAACACAATTCCTAGAGCAGAGCTCTGAGAAAAGCATCCCTTCTTGGCAGAAAAATTGCCAGTGATGAACAACCCACCAAGACTCTTGGTAAATTGTTCCAAGTCCAGCTGTGGGTGCTCAGCCCTCCTAGAAATCAAGGCCTTGGTACCTCCCAGACTGCTCTGATTGTATTCCCAAAGCAGAGCTAGGAGAACCTGGGGCTCCATGCGGAGTATTTCTTCCATAAACGCCAGCCCCTGAGGGACCATGAAGTGGTGCAAGGACATCAGCCTCTGCAATGCAGGCTCCATCGCAGCCCCCGCTTGGTGCTATGGCATTAGAAGCAGCGAAATCCCCAGCTGTCTGAACCCACTTCTGCAGCAACACCTAAAGAGTCATAACCATCCCTCTTTCCTGCCATTGAGGGGCCGCAAGGAACACTCCATATTTACGAATCAAACTCAACTCAGTGCCTGCTAAGCCAACGGGCTACAGTGTAGAACTAAGGTGGCTGAAAAGAAGGGACGAGATGGGGAAGCATTAGACTCGCTCCTAGGTGAATATAACGGCCAGGCTGGGTCAGACCAATGGTCCATCCAGGCCAGTGTTCAGTCTCTGATAGTGGCCAATGCCAGCTGCCCCGGAGGGAATGAACAGAACAGGACAATTATCCAGTGATCCATCCCCTGCCATCTGCTCCCAGCTTCTGGCAGATGGATGGTTAGGGACACCCGGCACATGGGGTTGTGTCCCTGACCATCTTGATTAATAGCCATTGATTGCTCATCCTCTATGAACTTACCTAATTATTTTTTAATCCAGTTATGCTTTGGCTGTCACAACATCCAGTGGCAAGGAGTTCCACAGGTTGACTGTGTATTGTGTGAAGAAACACTTACTTTTGTTTGTTTTCAGTCTGCTGCCTATTAATTTCATTGAGTGACCCCTAGTTCTTGTGTTACATGAAGGGTTAAATAACACTTCCTTATTCGCTTTCTCCATATGTTCATGATTTTATAGACTGCTGTTATAACCCCCCTAGTCATCTCTTTTCTAAAGTAAACAATCCTAGTCTTTATAATCTCTTCTTTTATGCCCTGGACCAGACCAGCTCCTTGTCTTTGAATCCGTGGACGTGATTCCTAGATGGTTCTCAGGCACGAAGCTGACCTGTTTGGTGTCTTACCCAGCAGGAAACCTACCAGCAATGGAGGTGTTTCCATTCCTGCTGGTCTCCCCAAGATCCTAAACTGCCTATTGGATTTAACGACACAAAGTCTGTCAATGAGCTCAGTCAGAGAACACCTGGCCACTGTCACAGCCTTCCATTCGCCCAGTCAGGGCTGTTCAGTTTTTGCCCACCCAACTACGGCCTGGTATCTTACATGCTTACACAACTTCCTTCCCCCTGCATGGAGCTCTGCTCTCCCACAGGACCTTAATTTCATTCTCAATGCCTTTAGGAACTGCCCCTCTTGGAACCTACCCCTACCTGTTCTCTCCTCCATCTCTCTCTCACGACTTCATTCCTCATACTTATAACTTTGGCTAGACAAATGGGAGAGCTCGGTGTGCTCATGCCAGACCTGCCATTCGCTACCTTCTACAGAGACAGGCCCATACTATTTCCTTGCTTCCCCCCAAAGGTGTCTTCAGAATGCCATGTTAATCAGGAAATCTGTCTACCAGTGTTCTACCCAATGCCTCATGCCTCCAGAGAAGAATCTGGCCTACACACACTATTTGTCAAAAGGGCTTTCGCCATATACTGAAACAGAACCAGACCCTTTAGGGTTTCTTCCAGACTCTTTTTCCTTTGCTGAAAGGAAGAAGGGACAGCCCATTTCCACACAGAGGCAGGGGCGGCAAGCTGTGTGGGCCTGTGGAGCCTGTGCTCCAGGAATATTCAGAACACGGTGGCCTGGCTTCACTAATGTTCGGGGCCAGGTCTCTCCCCCAGCCCCACCGGCTGCCCCCACACACCTCCCCGGGAGCGTCTCCTGGCCCTACCTGCCAACCCCGGGCAATTAAAAGGGCCTGGGGACCTCCCCAGGCAGCGCAACGGGGCTAAAGTGGCTTCCTGCCTGCCCTCGCTCTTCACCACTCCCAGCAGCAGCCAGCACGTCCCTGCAGCCCTGGGGGTGTATGTCTTGTATGTTTGGTTTTGTGGGAGTAATCACCAGAAAGTTGGCAACCCAACCCTCCCGTTTCCCAACCCCCTTCCCTACCTCCCTCTCCCCCATTGCCCCTCCCCCCTGCTCCCAAACCCCTTCCCTCCCCCTCCCCATTGCCCC